>NW_027102608.1:0-147602 GCF_035609145.1 Eleutherodactylus coqui | reverse complement strand
GACTTATCTAACATTAATGATGAAAAAGTGCCCAACATTAGACTCCATTCACCAGAGAATTCTTCATCCCTGGGAAATCTGACCCTATAGGCACTCTCAAGCCTCTAGGGGTCAAATGATTCTCTCTATAAACCTTAAGAAATATCCAATCCAATGTATGCCTCCATGTATCATATACAGAGCCTTTCAGAGAATAGGCTTCCTTGGGTAAGGATGAGCCAGAAGTTTCAATAGTCCATCCTAAATCGCCCTCAAACACATGGAGGATAGATGTCACATAGATTCCTTCAAGATCCTTATTATTTGCCACAAACAATATTTATGGATATATGAGTTTCTAAATGTTGTTTAAATAGATGAAAGAAGTGTAAGTTCATTGTACTTGAGAAAGTCGCGGTTCTTGCAACGAAACACGTTGTGCTGTGTTATTATGGAATAAGGACCATTACTGCTGATTCGGAGGATTACATCGGGTCTTTCCTGCTGGAGCGCCGAGACCCTTTTTTGTTCTGTTCCTTTCTGCATTATGTGATAAGTGGGGTACCATGAGAGTTCTGTGTGATGTGGAGGGGACAGAACCCTAAGGGGTTTCAGCAGTCTGTGAGAAAGCGTGGTACATGCAGTGGTCTGTGGTAGGAGAGGCTGGTGAACAGTGTGTGAGATTATTTATTAGGGTTAGCCGCTGGTTGGCACTGTTAAAAGGGGGCAGCAGAATTTGGGGTTTGCGCATATGTTGCGCATGTGCTGGGGAAGCGTGGAGCTAAAGAGGTCTGTTGCAAATTCTGCAGAAACAAATGATGGCTGGAAGAAATTGTCAAATTGTTCTGGGCCGACTACAGATGAAAACCAAAAGTGAACAACACTAATCAGATATGACATCACCTGTGATCCCTGGAGGTAATTGTGCTGTAAGACTGGGTTCACAAGAGACGGATTTGCCATAGAAATTCCATGCGGAAATTCTGTGCGACAAGTCCGCCTGCGGCACCTAATCCCAGGATTAGCCAGCCATCTGTACGAGATTGTGCAAAAATCTCGTCCACATGGGGCAGCCAATCCGTTGCGGCAAAACCGGGCCGAACTGGAGATGCGGGGCAAAATTGACAGCCGCAGCATCTCAATTCTTTTTTTTTTTTCCCCCACTGCAGCCTCACTCCTCTCTATGGGGAGAAAAAGCCGCAGCGGAATGCCAGCAGCCAGGGCAAAATGCCGCAGGCATTGGAGCTGCGGCTCTCCCACAGAAATCTTGCAGTTTTTCGGTGCGGCCAAACTGTGAGATTTGCAGACAGATACAGACAGCAGAGGCCGGAGGAGGGGGACGCAGGTAAGTAATTGTGTTGTTTTTTTTAATGTATATAACGGGCAGCACTGCAAGGGGGCTAATAGGCATTCTTATTACCACAAAAGGGACACAAACGACATTATTACTATAACAACACCAGGAGGAGTATTATTAATAAATACGGGCCAGGGGCATTATTACTTATAGGGATTATTTGCCCATTTTTTTACTGTTGAAGTTTGCTCTGGACAAGTCATCCATAGTAGATAGATAGGGTCTACTGCTGTCCATCAGCTATTCATCCCGCCTGTTGTCCAGTGCAGCGGGCCAAATGTTGTCATAAGATGATGGGGAAGAAAGTGCGAACGCTGGCTTTATTTATTGAAATCAATGTGAGAGCCACACTGAGGCTTCACTTCCTGCTACTCTTCTGCCAGTACTACCTCCCTGTGCTCTTATTACAGCATCCGGCCTGCTATACTGAGCAGAGGGCTGATGGACGGGGTTCCCTAGCGGCAGACCCCGTCCATCAACTGCTACTGATCTATACAGAGCATAGGCCATCAGTGAAAAAATGGGCAGACAAACCCTTTGAAAGGGGGCCGGGAGAGTCATTATTACTAAACGGACACCAGGAGGGGCATTATTACTGAGTGGTGGCATAACAGGGGGAACAAATTCTGTGTGGGGAGCATTAATATTGGCACTACTATGTGGGGATTACAATGAGCACAAAAAGGAGCTTAAATTACTAAGTGGCAGATATGGCATTATTACTGTCTGGAGCAACATGAATGGTGGCATTGTGTAGAGATATGGAAAGGTAAAATTAGAGTTAAAGTTGTCTGTCAAATTCTGCAGAGACAAATATGTGTGAAGGAGAAATCATGATTGTGGTCTGAGCGGGATGGAGAAGAAAAGGAAAAGTGAAACACCCCAATTAAAGGGGACATCACCAGTGATTAATGGAGCTAATATACTATAATCACTTACACAGCCTGTCGAGATCCATTATACTGGTGCTGTGAACTGGTATCTACCTCTCTATGGCCACAGTATGGGTGTAACATTGGTCCTTGTATACTTTTTTTCAGTAACACTTTAGGGGTATTATGTGGTCACAGTCTGTAGGTATTTTTTGGCTGTCATATATTGGTATTAGTTATATTAATCCTTGTAGTGGTTTTATTCAGTACCTCCGGTAGCTTAGAGGCGGGAGCTGTCACAATCCCAACCCCGGGGCTTTGCTCTACAGGGCCAGTGTGTTTTCACGGCCCTGCAGAATGAAGCCCAAACACCCAGGACATGAAAACAATAAGGGGTTAAGAGAAGCCAGCCGATGATGATCATTGATGTGGTGGAGGCCTAAAGGGTAGAAATAGGCTGCACCTTAATATATACCTGCAGCTCTAACATGTTCTGTGCTTCGTAGAAGATCTGCTGCAGTGAGCTATCCACGCCGCATAGATTTCTCCCCTCCTACAGTCAGCAGTGCTGCAGCTGGCGGTTTGCTGACGCCTGCCTACTTGTGTTCATCCCACTTGCTGCTAATTTGGCCCCAGCTACAATATGGGCCCACTTTATAGTTTTATTCCAGGGCCATTTTGTGTACCAAACCCACTCACACAGGGAGACATACAGATGACCAGTCAGCAATTTTATGCTTGTTGAAAGTCAAGGATCAGCGGACAAATGAGCGTTGACTTGTTTGTTGGCTGATGGTTGTACTTCTTACACTCCCCAATTGTGGGACAAGCCGTGTAAAAGTTCTTTACTTGGGAGGTGAGAGCTGTCACGTCTTGCTGCATGCTCAGCAGTTAACGATATAGATGGCCACTGGAGCCCTAGGCTTTATACACACACGGTGGGCTGCATACAGATATAGTATTGGGGGTCGTGAAAACACATATGGCTGCCTACTAAGGGATTTTCCTCTTAGGGAATAAGTCGTCATGGTCTCCAAGGTTTCAAAACATGATTATTGTGTAGAGATGTAGTAGAGCCAAGCGAGTTATCAATATTAAGGCTATGGTTACACGGCAGCATGGGTCACATGACCAAAGATCTTTGTGTAACCCTTCCACTTCAGTCTCTCATTAGTGCCAATGCGGTTGCAGCACATGTCACAAATTCTTGCCACCTGCAGCTCGCAAAACAATAGACACCAAGACTGGAACTTTTGTCGATCTGCGGCTCGCAGCAACTTGCCACCCGTGCCGCCACGTGGCCCTAGCCTTAATCGCACAACACGTTGGTGTGTTCAGTGAATTCAGCTCTGCTCCTTCAATGTATTTGTCTTCTCCGCAGTCGTAATCACTGGTTGCAAAGCAGATAATGGTCCTTATATTGTCCACAGTTGGTGTGCAGCTCCTGACAGCAGCGTGCTGGCACATTGTCCCGAATCTCTGCTTTTTTGTGATGACTGCCTCCTTGAATCCTTTATTCTGATGGTTGTTGGAGTCAATCTTACACTTGTTTTCATCAGAGATCATCATTGATGCAACAAGTCTACAGAATCCCTGCAGACCAACGTACAGAGACAGCAAAGTGGTCATCTTCCACGCAAACCCACCGCTCCCAAGAGGTCTTCTGTCCCAGTCCGTTTGGTCATATTATACATAGGAAGATAATTTGCTGTGTGGTGCTCAGCCAATCAGAGCCAGCATTTCCTGGAGGCGGGGAATTTCCAATCCCCAGCCAGAAGACTTGCCTGAAGACAAGTGTCGGGGATCGGGGAGAAGATGCAGTGGAGCTGACAGCGCTTCTTAGGTGATGTAAGTGTTTTTGTTTTCTGCAGCTAGGGCTTAGTTTAGGGCTCTTCCAATAGGATTTCCTACTGTAAAAGGTTCATCACACCGCACATTTTCATACGATGCAACAGAGAGGAAGGCTCCTTAGGAAAACATGGGCTGCAAAACATCACAAGTTGCGGGCATTTCGCGAAGCCCGCAAGGTTCTTGACTCGCAATGTCGCATGCTACAAAACATCAAAAATGCGAAGAAACCCAAAGGAAAGAGATCAGAGGTGGGCAGGAAATATAATGTCACTCGCAGTCACCAATAACATGGTGGATCAGCCATCTGCAGCCGGCGGCTCTCCTGCTGTTCTTTAACCGCAGTGTGATGGGAGTTACATATCACAGTCCACTTTATGTAGTAGTACAAGTACATTGTTAGGGTTTTATATCATTGAAGCTTAATTTATATAAAACCCTAACAATATACTTGTACTACTACATAAAGTGGTCTGTGATATGTAACTCCCATCACACTGCGGTTACAGAACAGCGGGAGAGCCGCCGGCTGCAGATGGCTGATCCACCATTGTGTAACGAAAGTTCTACAATTTGTTTACTAACTCATTGTGTCAGATCATCGTTTTGCTGTCAGTAAAGGGGAACATTCTTCTTTACATCCAGTTCGGAAGGGGTAACATCACTCCTTAGGTAGAGAGCACCAAAAAGGTGAGTGAGGAGATGCATAAGGCCATCCATGCTCCTCTGGGCAATATGTACATAAGGAAGATGGAACAATACCTCTGCAGCGTCACCTATTGGATGGCAGCATTCCTTCAAATCAATGCTTAACCCTTTATATAACTATATATTACGGGTCAAGCATTCATTTAAAAGAATGCTGCCATCCAATAGGTGGCGCTGCAGAGGTATTGTTTCATCTTTCTTCTTTACATCCAAAGACTAAAAGCATGTACAAACGTAATACTTTCCACAGCTGTGTATCCAGTCTACTCAATCCTCTGTGTCCTAAATGTCAGTATCAATCTATCTTCTGTGCTGACAGTTTGCTACAATGTATCATCTTGGGGTCCAGACTTGGATTGCAGAGGATTGTATAGACTGAATTTAACTGTAGCAAAGCCTCAACTGTAGGAAATGTTGCGTTTGCACGGGTTTCAGCCTCTGGTTTCCAATCATTTATACCAATAACGTAGTGCAATTTACTTAAAGGGGTTGTCCATGTGTAAACTATTGCTGTCCTATCCTTGAGCTAGGCCACCAGTAGTAGATTGATGGGGCTCCAACTGATCAGCTATTCAGCGGCCGATGCTCACCTGCTCTCATATGACTTCTGCAGGAAGCAGACAGCTCTGTTCCCACTGCAGTGGGGAGGTTTGGTATTTAAGGCTATTCATTTCAATGGGAACTTAGCCTGCAATATGAGGCCGGGCCACTGCTGTGGAAACAGAGCTGTCTGCTTCTTGTAGAGATTAGCTAGTGTACAAGCATATCGTCCCAGCAAACAGCAGATTGGTGGGGGTCCGGGCAGCAGACCCCACTAATCTACTATTGATTGTCTATCTTAAGGACAGGTCATCAGTGGTTTACAACTGGACAACCCCTTTGTCTTCTCTTCTATTTCTACAGATTGAGGCCAGAAAAGAACAAATTTCATAAACAAAGAAGGCGCTGAAAGAAGCTGAGGGAAATGACCTGGAGAAGCTGGTGTAGTATGTAGGATGCCCTAATTGTCATCATAATAGGGTTACGATTGTGGTGTGCACCATGTAAATGAGCGTGCAGCTATTTCTAATGGAATTTTTCCTTCCAGATCCCCCTGTGTATTAATCCTTAGGATTCCGTATATCAGCTACCATTATGATCAGTTCATACGAGCTGTAATGACGACATGTGATGCTGGGAGGAAAATTCATCAAAACTGGTGCAGGTGAAAACTTTGACTGTGGGGATCCAACCACTGGGACCTCCACTGATCTCAAGAACTGGGGTCCTTATGGTCCCACCACAGCAGAGATCTTGCATGTCTACTACCAATTCATTTAAATGACAGCACTGGAGATTGCTCGGCGTTTATACAATTTCAGCATTGTCATTGAATGAATAGAATGGTGCTGCACATGCGCAATCTCCTCTCCATTCATGTAGGGATTTTCAGAAACTCTATTTTCGGGCTGGGTGGGAGTCCAAGCGGTTGGACCACCACTGCAGTTATAAGGTTATTCCCTATCCAGGAGACGCGGGATAACTTTAGGTCTTGATACAATTCCTTTAAACGAAGGACTTAGATTCCTCCTTTCTACTGGAATCCATTACTGGGTTGGCCTCAAAGAACTGCAGTTGAGTTATTCCAAAAAGCTGTTGGCAAACCACCCTCAGCGTAAGGTCAGATGTAGAATACGCATTTACTGCTGCTGAATTGTGTGCGGTAAATCTGCGGTGTGTCACAGTACAAGCAATGTAGATGGGACTTCACAAAATCTTGGCACTACTTAGTGCAGATTTTGCCACTGCGGAAAATCAGTGTCAGATCCG
The DNA here is from genome assembly GCF_035609145.1 of Eleutherodactylus coqui. Classification (NCBI taxonomy): domain Eukaryota; kingdom Metazoa; phylum Chordata; class Amphibia; order Anura; family Eleutherodactylidae; genus Eleutherodactylus; species Eleutherodactylus coqui. The sequence continues at coordinate 141,029 of NW_027102608.1, read as the reverse complement.
TAATGTACGGCTTTACCCTAACAGTCACTTGGAGAAATCTTTCTATGGATGCGGCACCTGATGACTTCCTTTCATCTTAGACTTCTGGAAAGCAAGAAGAAAGTTGTCGTGAGAATGGAAGAGCAGCTGCTGAACTTGGAGGTACAGGAGACTGACAGAGAAGACAAGAAACAGATGGCCTCGTCCTCCAAGCTGAACTATCTGGATCCCCGGATTTCTATGGCTTGGTGAGTTCTTTTATTTCTTGTGGAAAGTTTGCATATTTTTCATGTCTGCAATTCAATTACGTATTGCATGTGTTTATGATGAAGGCTATCGCTGGTCTCACACCTTAGACAGTAGTTGACCAAATGGTTGCCTGGGTGACAGCTATTCCTTCTGACACACACGTAGGAAGTGCTATGTTGAGATCCATCATGCCTGATCGCACTTACCCTTGTCAGGGTAGAGTTGGGACATCCCCGTACACATGAAATAGTAGTCTGGTCCTGCTAAAATTGACCTTCACATAATATGTATGGGAACATTTTAAAGGGAATCTGTCACCACCTAAAAGCACCATAAACTAAGTTCTACTACTCGTAGGGTAGGTTCCGAGGGGCCCAAGAATGATATAATTACCTAGCTCCCTGTTCCCCTGCTGTTCCCCATGGAAGTCGGCACCAGCGGACTCATCTCTACAGCTGTGTGTCCACTTCCATAGAGAGCAATATGTATTTCCTTGCACAGTCTGCAGACATGAGCCTACTTGTGCCACTTCCACATATGATGGCGCAGAAACAAGCCGGGTGAGTTTAAAAACGACACCCCTGGACTCCTCAGAACCTGCCCTGTAAGCTCTATAATTTAGTTTAGTTTGGTTGTCCGGCGCTCATAAGGATAACGTAAAAACGGTCCGATAAATGGAAAACTTACTTAGATGGGAGCTCTCATGTCCTTGAGACCTCCCCAAATGGACTGCAGGCCAGGTAAGTTTATCCAAAACAATTGTCATCCAGAAAGGGGGATTTTAATTGACCAAATAGCAATAAATACAGGTAGGTAGACAAATCACTGGGTACAGGTAATAAAACAGATGATGCAATGTGGTTCAGGGCGGTATGTGCCCCTTTATCAAGCATACTAAAGAGGGTAACAGGACTTACTTTTATACTAGTTGGTATTTCCTTCATAGGGGAGTGGTGTACTGGCGCTGTTCTCGCGGTACGTCCCACATTGATGATGCCACGCATCATAACATGGTGACGCTGGCGTCCGTTACTGCTAGCCTTATATGAACGAGGTGTCTCCCCGAGCTTGCTCGCCTGGGTGCTGTCGCTGCATGTAGTTGTGATGTAACTATTGATATCAGACATATGGAACATTATCCCGAGTGGGCGCTCTTAGTTCACGTCACACGGCGCCATGGAATGATGCTGCGTTCCAGCGTGCATTCCACTGAACATTGAGTGGCGTCCCTGGAGCGTCATAAACTCTAAACGGTGCGTTCCAGCGGGGTGTGTATATCTCTTAGCTATTTAGCCATCCTGAGAGTTAAAACTTGTACTGTTGTTGTTTGTACAGCATTGATAAGTAAAACAATATGTTTAATACCGGTATGGTCCATTCCTGGTCCAATAACTATAACATTGTTAAAATGCTGAGGATTTGGGAAACATTAACCTTTTCCCGCTATAGGATGTACAGTTACGTTCTGCGGGGTCGGGGTATGTATGAAGAGAGATCGCACGGCTATCTCTTTTAATACATCTCAGATGCAGGCTGCTTATTACACCCGACACTCGGCGGCAAGAGTTGCAATCGGCCAGGTGGCCGATCCCGGCTGTTACCCATTTAAATGCCACTGTCAATTCTGACAAAGGCATTTAAATCCGCCGAATGATCGCAGGGAGCCGTGCGGGTGTCATGGCAGCCCGGGGCCTTCTGAAAGGCCCCGTAACTGTCTTGGCAGTATGCCTGTCAAGCTATCCCCATGGGGGGGCTTGATAGACTGCCTGCCCAATCGCAGTATGATGTAATGCTATTACATTACATCATACTGCAGGAGCGATGGAAACATCACATGTTGTGGTTCTCTGTGGGGACTATAAAAAAAGCAAAAATAACAAAGTTTTACTAATTTTTTAAAAACAAGTAATATAAGTTTTTAAAAAAACACCTTCTGCCATATTTTCAATAAAAGAATCTAAATAATGAAATAAAACTACATATTTGGTATCGCTGTGTTCGTAAAAGTGTGATTTATCAAAGTAACGCATTATTTACCCCCGCATGGTTAACGTCGTCCAAGAAAAAGAAAAAAAAGAAAGTAAGCGAGAAATGTACTTTTTTGGACACCCTGTCTCCAAGAAAAAATGCAATAAAAAGCGACTAAAAGGTCGTATCTGTTCCCAAGTGGTACCAACGTAAACTACAGGAAGTAGCAAAAAATGAGCCCTCGCACAACTATGTCGACGGAAAAATAAAAAAGTTATCGCACTCAGAAGAAAATAATATCAAAAAATGAAATGTCTTTGAATAAAAATACAAGTAGTACAGCAAAAAAAACCATACAAGTTTGGTATCATAGTAATCGTACTGAGCCATAGAATAAAGGTATCGTCTCATTTTGTTGCAGTTTTTGCGCCGTAGAAACAGGACACACCCAAGGATTTTTTTTTACGTTTTTCAGTTCATTATTTGGTACATTAAATAGTACCAATAAAAAATGCACCTCACCCCGTAAAAAACAAGCCCTCATACAGCTATGTCAATGGATTCAAAAAGGAGTTAATATTTTTTAAAAGGGATGATAAAACGAAAATAGGGGGAAACAAAGGCCGCGTCATTAAGGGGTTAAATATGAATAGTTGTAACATACAGAACCATTGAATATAAAAACTACACATAACTAATTACATATATTATTAGATAGGTATATATTATTGGGATTTATAACCTAACCAAAAAACCTAATTAATAGACTGATATAGAAGGATCACAAAATGACGCATGGCTAATAAAAATACATTTTAAAAAATGGACAATTTAGAATTCAGTAAAAAGTCAATATAAATGCAAAAAACAATACTCAAATTTTTTTCCAGTAGTTTATTGAAACCATTTGTCGCCAGGCAGTCCAACCCAAATATCCCAAACCTTTCTTTCTCATCTGTATCATTGGGGGATACAGCAAAGACCTTGGGCATAGCTTCTGCCAGTAGGAGGGGACACTAAGCATAAAAAGTATTAACTCCTCCCACTAGCTACATCCCTCCTGCAGGCATAAGCTAGCTCAGTTTTATGGGCCTACTGAAACTTCTGCAGCCGCGGCAGGCTGGTTAGCTGTCGTGGCAGGTCTGTGGGCCTCATGAGTGGCGCCCCCACTCTGGTGTAAGGGGTGGCCGGTTACTAAATTAAAATAAATAAATAAATAAAAAAGGGGCTCCTAGTTGGGCCTTCTGTGCAGTAGCCGTTTTGCAGCTACTGCGTGGTCTGTGTTCCATCAGCGGTCATTTTTAATTTTTCGGCGCCGTTCCAGCATGCCTTAATCGCTTTCCTTTACCGCCACCTCGCACCCTGGGTTGCACGAGACGGAAATTTCATTTGACAGTCAGCCGCCAGGTTCTATAGCCGTGGGCCGACATGTTTCTATGGCTGCGGTCCATTTTGTTTATATTGCCGCTGCAATGTGCCCTATTTATTAAGCGGCATGTAGGCGTAGCGCCAAGCAGCCTGTGAGGTATGCCGCTGTGTGGCGCGACGTGCGTTACTTTGCTACCGTTTGGCATTCCATACTGTGTGCCTGATGTGTTTTGCCACAATGCGACTTATCTATAGGTTTTGCTGCGCAGCTTGATATTCGGTCGCGCGTGTCTCCTGTATAATGCCGCCTGCGGTCTTTTTTGCTGTCAATGGCGGAGACCAGGAGGCAGCCTGTGTGTGTTCCAAAGTCGCCAGTGTTGGGCAATGCTCTGAGGTAGCTTCTCCTCCCCCACCCCAAACACTATGGCCCCCTACTACTACGCCATAGTCACGTTTCCTCCCTGCCCAATCCAACCTCAGCGTGATTCTGGGCTTGCTGTCGCCTGTAGTTCCTCCCATACCTGCAGTTCCCTGCAGCTAGCCGCACCGCAGATGTTGGATTCCAGTATAACACATGGACAGGGAGGGCCAGAGCCACGGTCCAAGTACGCTCTCGCTAAAATACGAGATTTACATCCAGACGGAGAATATCTTGTGTCACGGACAACAGTGCTAGAACTGGTTGTCAGCTTAACTCCAGGCTTGCTGAGACCTGTGGTACCTTCCATACGGACAGAGTACTGGCACAGGGAGTCTTGGGACACATCGCTCCTCGTGTCTGCTCCACACCAGGGTGAGCCTTGCCTGTCAGTAGCTTCCCTGTTGTCCCTCCTGCAGTTGCCTGCAGGCAGACGTACCGCAGTGTCCGAGCTCAGGATGACACGCGGACAGCGGCCGGCGAGCGCCACTTACTAAGTACGCTGTCTACAGTACAAGATTACATCCAGCAGAGATTATCTCGTCTTCTGAACAAGAACGTTCAAACTATTTGCCGGCATTACTCCGGCCTTGTTGAGACCTGTGGTAACTTCCTTATGGATGGACACATAGTTTCCCTCGTCTGCTCCAGACTGGGTTGAGCATTACCTGTCGGTAGCTCCCGTTGCCCCTCCTGCAGCTCCCTGCAGGCAGCCCTGACGCAGTGTCAGAGTCGCCTTGGCTTTCGTCTGGCCCTCTTGTCAGTTCAAGTCGTGCCCTTCGTGGGCGCCTCACACTGACTCCGCTCCGCGGCGGTACAGGATCACCATGTCAGGCACATTCTAGCCGTGTTCCGGCACATGTTACTCGGACAGCAGGTGCCTCGTCTGAAACTCTGCATTGAGAGCTTTCTCCCGGTGGGGGGTTGGGACCGCTGCTCCGGCTCCTTTATGCTCAGTCTCTGAGCTTGCTGGATGCTTAGGCTTCAGTTAACGCTGGTCGCGGTGAAGAAGCTGGTTATGCTTCTTGACACCTGCGGCTTCTTTTATTTTCCCATCCCCTTGGGTACTGCTCTAGAACATCCCAAAGTCTTTGCTGTGTCCCCCAATGATACAGATGAGAAAACAAGATTTTTGTAAGAACTTCTGATAAAATCTCTTTCTCGTCTTGTTCATTGGGGGACACAGCACCCACCCAGTCTGGTATTAGAACAGTAACGTATGCTTCTCTTGGTTGGAGTGTTCTCAGTTCGGTCGCACTTGGTGTTAGATTGATTATTGTTATTTATTATCTATTATCATATCCTACTGGCCGCTCCTACTGCTTGCATACAAGCTGAGCTAGCATGATGCTTGGAGGGGGTTATAGCTCGTGGGAGGAGTTAACACTTTTTATGCTTAGAGTCGCCTCCTAGTGGCAGAAGCTATACCCAAGGTCATGCTGTATCCCCCAAAGAAAAAGACAAAAAAGAGATTTTATGATAAGTTCTTACAAAAATCTTGTTTGTTTTTTTTTGTTTGTTTTTTTTAAACCTTGAGAAATTACCATATGCTCGAATAATGAAGTTCCCACCAGGCGTCAGTGCTGACACTTATGTTCCTTATGCTTGGTTTCTCTGTGCGACAGCAGAGTGCCGACCACAACTACATTTACCCTTATAATATCCAGGTGGATACAGAATTACATGTCTAGTGTTAATAAGTTCCCCACTAGGGAATTATTTTGTACATTGGTTGCTTAGTACCGTCCAACCAACTGGTTTTGCCAATCCTAGATGGTTGGAGTCCTTTTACTTCGGCCAAATTTTTGACCAGATGTAACAAGTTCTGATCCCGAAGCAGGTTGATCGGCATTTGTATACTTTTGTTTTACACATGCCGAATATCTCTGTTAGGCCTTAGTCACACGGGCGTTTTTTACCGCGATTTGCGGATCGCATGACGGATGCACATCCGCAAATCACGTGACCGGGGCCGAAAAATCACCCAAAAAAACTGCTCCTAGCCGCGTTTCAATAGAAACGGGCCGGAGCTGTCCAGCGCATTGAATTCAACGGAGCCGGCAATACAGCCGGCTCCATTGAAAGCAATGCGCTGCGGGCGATCGCGGGATGAATTGTCGGAAAGGGCTTAAATATATAAGCCCTTCCCTGCAATTCATCCAGAAATGTGTAAAAATAAAAAAAAAATATATACTCACCTTGTCCCGGCAGACGGAGTTCAGCGCGGCCGGCCTGCAGTGGGTGTGAGTGGGTGTGAGTGAGAGCTGCCTCTGATTGGCTCAGCGCTGAGCCAATCAGGGGCAGCTCTCACTCACACCCACTGCAGGCCGACCGCGCTGAACTCCGTCTGCCAGGACAAGGTGAGTATATTTTTTTTTTTTAGAAGTTGGAATGAGTCTTGTGTGACGCAGACAGCAGAGGCCGAGAGATGGGAGAAGAGACGCACGTCAGTATGTGCTTTTTTTTTTTCCAAATGCATATAACAGATAGCACTGCAAGGGGGTCTAATGGGCATTATAATTGTAAGAGGGTCACGAGGGGCATTGTTACTAAATAGGGAGGAGGCTCCTTCTGTATCCTGAATGGCCCCTGTGATGAGATCATGGGGTACCGTTCGGTAACCAGGATAGCTTTGGGCCTTGTGAAGGTCTCCCAGGATTGCTATGGATTTCTTCCTTTCAAAGTCCTGCATGTGGCAAGGCTTAATAGGAAGACATTAAAGGGATTGTCCAACTTAAGCATGTTAGAAAAGAGCAAACAACCCGAACCACTTAAGCTTTTCTGACTAATAATTACACCAATCTTTACCCAGTACCCAATATGAACCAAAAATATACTGTACAGACATTAAATGCTGCATAGACCAAATGCATTCAGGAAAGTGGGGTTCAGTTACTTTCTCTAATGAGGATGTGGGACACATGGGTGGAGAGGGTGCATGAGAAATATGGAGGCAGCCACCGCTTTAAATATATCAAAAAACAGATTTACTCTACACTTCCTACCAACAAATTGAACGCGCAGGTTCATATATGCCGTGGCTGCGACAATACAAGCAGCTGCAGCACTACTGCAAGTAATTAATATCTGAATTTAAATGACATTATTGTTATATCTACTGACACATAAACTCGTGAGGTTCTTAGCACACATTTTGATCAAAACATGTGAGCCCATCTGCCACGACAAGGCGACCTCTTGTAGATGGGACCTACACTACACTAACCTCTCTTTGGGCCTATTGGGCTAACCCCTTCAAGTTCTCACTGTGGCAGGGAGAGGAAAACACATTACAATATTGATACTTTTGGTAACTTATGATCTAACTGATGCTTGGGGTCTAAGTTGAAATCCATTTTTCCATCAGTGTAGATTTCTGATGGCTTGTTTTTTACAGGACGATTTTTATTTTTCAATTAGTGGACCATAAAATGTATTGAAAAACTTCCTGCAGATTTTTAAGTGAAGTTAAATGGAAAAAAAGCAATTACACTATTTTTGTCTGTTTTTTACAATGTACACATTGCATCAAAAATGAGATGATGACTTTATTCTGTGGGTCGGTATGATTGTGATACTAAATTTAAATAGCTTTTTGTTGGGCGACATTTAAAAAATGAAATAGTTTTTTAAAAATAATTTTGAGTTTTTTTATTTTTCTATTGCTGCAGCTGTGTGGAGGCTTGTTTATTGTCATTGACCAACGGTTTCTATTTCTACTATTTTGGAGTATGAACGACTTTTTGACTGCTTTTTATAATTTTTTTTAGTAAATATATATATATATATTTTTATTAAAAAATACTTTTTCACTTATTTTGAAATCTTTTTTTTAGGCCGCTCAGGAGACTTGAACTTGTGATCATTGGATCACTTTAAAAAAAAAAAAATCCGGCCTCCTCCACCCCTTAATAGCCGGCCATCACTCACCTCATTTCCCCATCGCTCATTACAATACTGTGATGGACGGGAGGAAATGCAATTACCAGTAAATGTGAAATAATCATAGACATGTGCTACGATGTCACTAAGAAAAAAAAAAAATCCGGCCTCCTTCCACCCCTTAATAGCCGGCCATCGCACACCAATGTGTTTCCCCCTCACCCGTGGCAGCACCATCAGCTGCTGCTGTCATTGGTTGGGGGAAATCCATCTACTGGTAAAAAAACAAAAGCAATTTTTTTAAGGTGTTTAGTATAATGCACATGCCTATGATTCTACAGGGCGCAGATGTTGTGGCGCCTGTACTTACCGCCAGCTGGGTGGTACTGCTGGCACACTCCTAAGGGGTCCCTCGGCGTCCTTCCTCTTGATGTTCTCACGGGGGCTCAGGAGGGCCGCTCGCTCTGGTGGTGGTAGAGCCGGTGTCTAAGAGGGTCTTCAAGGTGGAGAATGAAAACCCTCTGAACATGGCCTGTTCTTTAGATGACGGATGGAAGTCCTTGGCCTCTGCTGCTTCCACGGCGTCCAGATGGAATGGCTCTAGATGTTCAATTTCTGTTGATTTACTTACCTCAGGGATGTGCGGTGGGGGCACCCTCAGGGATTCCACAGAGATCCAGTCGATTTGCTGGAAGAAGCGGTGCTTTCGGATTTCTCCGTTGACTCCGAGACGCTTTGCTGGGTTTTTCTTAAGGAGCTGAAATAAGAAATGTAGTTGTGATTACAGACTATAATTACAAGAATCTGACTAGAAAAGACAATAAAAGCATCACAAATTATTCCAACACCATTAGCAAAAAGAATAAATAAAAGTGACCTGCTCACCTGTAAGATGATGTTCTTCGCTCCGGAGGTGGACTCATTGAAGAGTTTGTGATGATACTTACGCTCACCGGTAATCATCTGATTCATGATGACTCCAAATGAAAACCAATCGACGGCGGCGTTATATTCCTCTCTGGCGTCCATCTGCCATAAACAGAAAACAGTTAGTAAGCTGGTAAATACGTTCTACATCATTTGCTGTCTCCACGATCCACAACCCAAGAACATGATTACATTTATGTAAAAAAAATGGTAGGAAGAGTCTATTCCTCTCACCTCAGGAGCAACATAGTCTTCGGTTCCAGCATAATCGTTGGCCGTTCGGTCTCCATACATGTTCTCTAAGGCCAGACCGAAATCGGTGATCTTCACGTGGCCCGTCTCAGCCACCAGGATGTTCTCGGGCTTCAGATCTCTGTGGATGATCCCCATGGTGTGGAGGTGCTGGATGCCGCACACCATCTCCGCAGCGTAGAATCTGGTGCTGTTGACATCAAGCCGTCCCTTCACCTGCAGGAGTTGGTCCAGGTCCCCGCAGCTCAGGTACTCCAATCCAAGCAGAACGTGTGTCTGTAATGTAGAAGAGATATGTAAGAGGTTGGTTAATAGGAAGATATACTACAATGTCCACATCTACGGGGCACATAGCGGTGGAGTTTGGAGATGTGTGATAATAACTATACCTTGGTCTGAAATGCAAATTCTGCATGGACGAGGAAGGGACTCCCAGACGTCAGCTGCAACACGCGGTGCTCCACCATCACATCCGCCAGCTCCACTTCCGCTAGCAGGGCTCTCTTCTTGATGACCTTTACAGCAAACTGCTGGCACGTAACGGTGTCTTCTGCCAGCACGACTTCCCCATAGGCTCCCCGGCCGAGCACATGGTGGAATCGTAGTCTCTTTCGGATGGTCTTAGAGGTGGTGCTTCCTGATCTTGTTGGCCGAACACCACTGGGTCCTCCTAACAGGGGGCAGAATAGTAGAAGTGATGATGTACCATGCGCTGCACATTATTCACACTGACCGGAATAATGCACATGTGTAATGTATATGTGGTGTAGATAGTTTTGAATATATATAGAAGCAAGAACTGTTACCTTAAGGGCGGCTTCACACGACCGTATGTACAAAAACGAACACCCCAGTACAACATATTTTTGCATGAAGAAGATTGTTGAGGTTGATTTACACGCGTGTCTGCGCACAGTACTGTACTTATTGCGCACGTGGTGCCAGTTTACATGCGTTCCTTACACCCTCTTCCATGGATTAACCAGCTATTTAGCCTAATGAGATCCAAATGTGTTCTTTTTGTTACGTTTTGCACTGTGTTTCACGCGTCGTCTAGAGTCTTTGCACATCACCTGTGGAATTCTATGGGGACCTTTGGTGCAACAAAGATAGAGAGGGGCCTAATTTTTTGTGCAGTTTTATGTCCAGCAAGATGGCGCACCACCGCACTACCACCGAGCTGTGAGAGACAATCTCCATGGCGCTCTGCCAGGATGCTGGATAGGATGGAGAGGTGCTGTTGAATTCCTTCCCCATTCCCGTGATGTAACACCCCTCTATGTTAATCTGTGGGAAACCCTAAAGTATGTGATATATCATAGAAAACCCGCTACACTGGCTGCACTCTGGGGAGAAATTGTGACGTCATGCAGATCAATCCCTGCGGAAACTGTAACCAATGTCGTTCATGCAGAACTTCACCGAATCAGAAGTGTCTGGATGTTAATGGTGGACCATGAAAGGAAAGACAAAAACTGGTAGCGACACAAACTGCCAAGACACTGATATTAGACTAGAGAGAATTAGTCCAAACTTCTCTTTTATTGGTGACCGCCCAGCATACAGAACGCGTTTTGGGGTAAATGACCCCTTCCTCAGTTTAGCTGGGGGCGCACTAACAATTCCATGAATAGGTCCACAAGTGGGAGAGTTATAATTGCATAAAAGGAAAGGAGAAGAAGAAGACAAAACAGAATAATATTCAGATACACGATATTGAGTACATAAAATATTGTCTATGAGAGCAAGACATAATAATAATAATAATCTTTATTTGTATAGCGCCAACATATTCCGCAGCGCTTACATAGACAAGGGGAATACAGAAAGACAAAAGTACAAAAATTACAGAACCACGGTTACATAGTAATCAGTTGATGCAAACAATAGGGGTGAGGGTCCTGCTCCAACGAGCTTACATACTACAGATAATGGGGTGATACAGAAGGTAAAGGGCAGGAGATGTGCACCGTATGGCGGAGATGTACACGGTATGGCGAGGTGGAGAGTGAGGGATTCTATACACAGACAATGGTCAGACATTTGGCCGTGTAACGGCAGAATCGCTATGACTGCAGGAACGGTTTATGATGGCTAGCAGGGATTGCAGTCAGTAGGTCAGGGAGCATGTTATCAGGCGGAGTACAGAGGGGTTTGTTTAGGGTATGCGGTATGCCTCCCTGAAGAGGTGCATTTTTAGAGCACGCCTGAAATTCTGCGAGTCCTGGATTGCCCGGGTAGCCTTTGGTAGTGCGTTCCAGAGGACAGCGGGAATGAGAAGTTCAAATTAAAGGGGTTGTCCCGCGCCGAAACGTTTTTTTTTTTTTTTCAACAGCCCCCCCATTCGGCGCGAGACAACCCCGATGCAGGGGTTAAACAAGAACACCGCACAGCGCTTACCTGAATCCCCGCGCTCCGGTGACTTCTTACTTACCTGCTGAAGATGGCCGCCGGGATCTTCTCCCTCGGTGGACCGCAGGGCTTCTGTGCGGTCCATTGCCGATTCCAGCCTCCTGATTGGCTGGAATCGGCACGTGACGGGGCGGAGCTACCAGGAGCCGGTCTCCGGCCCCATTGAGAAAAGAAGAAGACCCGGACTGCGCAAGCGCGTCTAATCTAGCGATTAGACGCTGAAAATTAGACGGCTCCATGGAAACGAGGACGCTAGCAACGGAACAGGTAAGTGAAAAATTTCTGATAACTTCTGTATGGCTCATAATTAATGCACAATGTACATTACAAAGTGCATTAATATGGCCATACAGAAGTGTATAGACCCACTTTGTTTCGCGGGACAACCCCTTTAAGGGGGCGCTCAGTCTGGTCGTTAGCAGAGGGGAGAGCCCGAGCTGGGTGATGGATTGAGATGAGAGAGGCAATATAGGGGGGCGCTGCGCTGTGGAGGGCTTTGTGGATGAGGGTAGCGAGTTTAAATTGTATTCTGTATTTAACGAGCAGCCAGTGCATAATAATTCTATGTACATAGTAGATGATGCAGGAATATAACACACAGCGGTGTTGTGCACATTATGTTCTGCCATAGAGGGATATATGAGGTGTGACCGCTGCCGGGACACATGCTTGTAGGCACCTGAAGGGAGCGGCACTTTGTCTGGATTGCACTTCCATGAAAACCCCATCACCAAAATCCACATTAAACCGCGTATCATCAGTGCGGATCTAAAGCCGACTTCACCCCTTCGATTGAAAAGGTGAAATCTGCATCAGATCTGCATAAAAAACTGCAGAATTTGATGTGGTTTTTAATGCAAATTTTGGTGCAGATTTCCCACTACAGAAACTCTGCACCATTTCCATGATGTGTGACTGAACCCTAAAACACATTTTAACCTCCAAAGGTTCTCCGCTGTAAAGCATATCCCGGTGTAAACGTCCTACAGACCGGCGGCCAATAACATCACAGCTGCTTATTGTTCTAGAACTTCTTAGAGACTTTCCTTCCCGTTTATAAACAGATTACAGTTACACATGTCAGGGGTCATTCACACAGCGTATTCAGCTTTAGTCCGTGAATAACACAGCATTTTCACAGTTTAGGTAAGCTGTCCAGACAACGCGATATAGGCAGTACAATCCCACTCTGGGACCCTGTATCCCACTTTTTCCCGGGACCCCAGCGGGACAGCCTTTTTCAATTTTTCGGGACGTCTGGTCACCATTACAGTGATTACCAGCCGGGTTGCCGCAGCTTCCCAGCTGGTAATTACTTTGCTGTGCCGCTGCTGGATTCCACTGACTGTAGTGTGTGCTTCCAGGATCTTATGTCCCCATCTCCCCTGACCTCTTCTCCTTAGTTCCGCAGGAGAAGAGGAGAGGGGAGGAGGTGCTGCTGCGGGCACTGAGAAGAGGAGCAGTGGCTTTCTTAAGACCAGGAGAAGGTAAGTATATGGGGCGGCTCTATTACTACTGGGGATACTGTATGGGGTCATGAGCTTCATCGCTCATCATTTATGTAGCAATAAAGATCAGCGATGATCGGCTGGATGACGTGATGGGGGGTTAGGGTCGCAGATTCACGCAATACTTCCGCTGTGCTAGCGTGACGGCAAATAGAGCATGCCACGTTTTCTTTCACACTGCGAAATTCCGCAGTGGAATTCCGCATCGTGAACATTGAGCTATTAGGTTCAATAGAACCTAATAGCTCTGGGGTAATACCGCGGATTTCCACCGCATAAAACACGGCAGAAATTCGGGCGTGGGCATTATCCCTTAATCGTAGCTTCAGGATGTCCAAAGTGCGTCAGCTGTTCTCTGGTGTGCGTACATCTGCTGGGCCGTCATATTAATGGGTTTAAAACTAGGCATTTCATCTGTTCCTTGCACGCTGGTTATGTGACTTTAGTTACTATAAAAGCCTGCTTATGGTGGTGGATAATATTTTTTCTGAAGGAGGCAAATGTAAGCCTGGTTCTGGGATTGTGGCTATATAGTAAGTTTGGTGCTGGCAATGTCTAGGTCAGTGGTTCCCAAACTTTTTTAGCCATGGAGCCCTTTTTGAATGAAAAATTTCTCGTGGAGCCCCAAGGTGTGGTCTGGGGAGGGGTTGGGGGCGGGGCTTATTACAACATATGATTTTTACCTCCATCATTAGAAAAAGTACATTATAAAAGGCGGTTTAAAAAAACAACTAGGGAGGAACGCTGGAGTGCTGGATGGGCTATTGATATACATTATATTTAAAATTAATATGCTGCAGAATTAACTCCCCCACCGCATGTCAATATCCACACGGGTTTTGTGCTCATTTTTTCCACAGTGTGTGGATGAGATTTTTAAAATGTCATCCACTTTGCTGCTACTGTAAATTCTGCAGCAAATCCGCCCCGTGTAGTAATAGTGACTCCTTATATTGGTGGTCCCAGTAGTACTGGTAGCAGCATGCCCTATATTGACCCAGTAGTAATAGCTTCCCCCATATTGGCCACAGTAGTAATAGTATCCCCTAATGCAGACCCAGTAGTAATAATGTCCCCTATTGCGGCCCCAGTACTAATAGGCTGCCCCATTGTGGAACCAATTGTAATAGTGATCCCCTATATTAGTGGACCCAGTAATAATAGCAATCCCTATACTGGCCCCAGTAGTAATAGCATCCCTTATATTGGCCACAGTGGTAATAGTGACCCCCATTGTGGCCCCAGTAGTAATAGGCACCCTCAATGCGGACCCAGTAGTAATAGTGTCCCCTATATTGGCCCTAGTACTAATAGTGTCTCCTATATTGGCCCCAGTAGTAATAGTGACCCCCACTGCGGCCCCCATAGTGATAGGCTCCCGCAATGCAGTCTCAGTAGTAATAGTGCCCACCTGTTGCAGCCCCAGTAGTAATAACATCCCCTATATTGGCCACAGTAGTAATAATGACTCCCATTGCCACCCCAGTAGTAATATCATCCCCTTTTTTGGCCCCAGTAGTAATAGTGTCCCCTATATTGGCTCCAATAGTAATACCGTCCCTTATATTGGCCCCAGTAGTAATAATGACCTATGTTTTGGCCCCCGTAGTGATAGGTTTCCCCATTGCCATCCAGGTAGTAATAGGCTCCCCCATTGCGGCCCCAGTAGTGATAGCACCCCACATTGTCACCACAGTAGTAATAGAGTCCCCAATTGCCATCCGAATTGTGATAGGGTCCCCTATTGGGGCCCTAGTAGTAATAGGGTTCCTCATTTCCGCTATGCTCTTTAGATGCAGGGATATGTTTAGCAGTGTAGATTACAATAGGAGTGATTGGGACAGCCATGGGCCCCCTTCCCTTGGAGTCTCGGGTCGCCCCTATTGTAATCCGCCATTGATCCCAGCTCTAATTACCCCTGTAGCGGTGTCTCGACAGCCTGTACTAAGGAAATCAGTATGCAGGACCTGTGGTCGGCATAGCAACACGGATCACATGACCGAAGACGGCTCATTGATACGTGTTGCTACGCCGACTTCAGGTCCTGCATGCTGATTTACTCTGTACAGTCTACCCAGACACTGCTCCAGGGGTGAGTATAGCGGGGACCTAGACCCTCCATCGGAGCTGCTAAGAAGCTCTTGGGGCTCTGCGGAGCACACTTTGGGAAACCCTGGTCTAGGTAATAATCTTGGTTCTTGTATGGTATTTATTTAGTAAGCTTACTTCTGTTATTGTATCTATGTTGTAAGCTCGGTTCTGGTACTGTGTCTATATAGTAGGTTTGGTGCTGGTAATGTCTATATAATAAGCTTGCTTCTGGTCTTGTATTTATGGAGTAAGATTAGTTCTGTTATGACATCTATACAATGAGCTTGGTTCTGGTACTGTATTTATACAGTAATCTTGTTTCCGTTGTTGTATGTTCCCATTGGAGATAAGCCTTGCCAGTGGTGTTTGGCAGCAGCCTATGGTACTTCTACATGGGATAATTTTCAGGTGATGAAGCGTTCTTATACTCGTCCCAGCAATAATTGTTCCTTTGCTTTTACACAGGAGTGATGATGGCTTAGTGACTGAAGGCGGAGCGGGCCGGCGATCGCTTCCATCCCCCTCCACTGACAGTAAACAGACAGTCATTCATAGATGAGCAGCTGCCTGTTTCCACGGGCCGATTGCAGTTAGTTTTTATACCTACAAATACCGAACAATAAACGAATGAATTATCGCTTGTCGTTCAGTCGCCGGCAGCATTTACAGCGAACGATTATCTTCAGGTTACCACGATCCAGCGACGATCTGAACAATAATCGTTCCACATAAAAGGGCCCAAAGTTCTTCTTCTCCCCAATGGAAACTCCTCCACTCTCTGCCGAGTGTGTACATGTATGGGGAAGTTGGGAGTGATAGCTATCGTCTTAATGAGGGTTTGCCTGACTAACAGCAAAAAACAGATTAATGGTAAAAGGGACGGTATGGTGGAGAACGAAGCAATGGGTGATGGGTAGAAGCCAAGGGGTTAATGTAGTTCTTGTAGTCTCTCCTGTGTTTGATGCCATATATTACCAATCATGTAGCTTATAGACATAGATTTCCTTAGTGGCAGACCAGCAGACAGAGGAGGCTGTTGTTTAACATACATTACTAACGTCCATAAATTAAGGGCACTTTAGATAAAACACACCGGAGTAAATGGTTGTATTTATTTCACTCATTTGTATAGCACATACATACTCCACAGCGCTGTACACAGTTATCATTTACATTGGACTTTGTCCCCGTGGGGGCTCACAATCTATATGAACACATGGCGGTAGATATGAATCCTGGACGCAGTGCTTAAAGGAATTGTCCAGTTGCAAACTATTGATAGACCCATTTGCAGGATAGCAGATCAGCAGGGATCCGCTGCCCAAAATCTCTACCGGTCAGCTGTCTTCTGTGTCAGTTCACTCATACACGGAGCTGAATTCTGGAGGTAGCAGACAGCTCCGTTACCACTTCAGTGGCTAAGTTGCCATTAAATTAAATAGCAGCTTTGCCTGTAATACTAAGTCCAGCCACTGCAGTGGGAACGTAGCTGTCTGCTTTTTGCAGAAATTTGCTAAATGCATGTGCACATCGGCTCAAAAAAACAGCTGATTGGTGGAGATCCCAGGTGGTGGAGCCCATTAATCTGTAATTCGTAGCCTTTTCTGCAGATAGGCCCATCAATATTTTGCAACTAAACAACCCCTTTAAAAGTAACAGTAGTAGTAATACTCCTATCTGTAGGAGAATACTAAAGTAAGAAAAGCCTTACAAATGTTGTATTTATAGTAATGACGCATTTTCTCATTTTTACAGTCTTTTGAGTTCATGTAGTTGTTTTGGCGAATGGCCGCCTGTATTCTGCTATTGCTCCTTAGTGGAGGTATTCACAGACCTCTGCCGCACTTACAGCGGGGTCATCACTTGTCTGTAAACTCCACTAATCTCTGTGGCTGTCATGTTGTATCCAGTAGCACAGTGGGCGGGCGGCGATGGCGCTGTGATCACCTCTGTTGGGGAGCAACGGATGGATATACACATTTCCTTATACCCACAGTAAGGCTGCGTTCACAAGTCGCTGATTTGGTGAAGATTTTGTCACAGATTTCTGTGTGGATCTGCAGCAGATTTCATCCTTTTAATTGCCTTCAAATCGCATGGGTGAATTCTGCGGCAGATCTGCAAGAAAATCCGCAGCTAATCCGCAACGTGTGAACACACCATAAAAACACGTCATCTAAACATGAACTGGAAGAAGACAACTGACCAAAAACTGTACATTTCAGAAGCAGATTAATAAATCACAGTAATATCTGGTATTTTCCATAATACAGTGTACATAAATACAGTATAATACAATGTACATAAATACAGTATAATACAATGTACATAAATACAGTATAATACAGTGTACATAAATACAGTATAATACAATGTACATAAATACAGTATAATACAGTGTACATAAATACAGTATAATACAATGTACATAAATACAGTATAATACAATGTACATAAATACAGTATAATACAATGTAACATTTGTATCACTTTCCCCTCTTTCTCCCTGGCAGACAACATATAAATCCTCAGACATGGCGGGTACAGTGTGTGGGACCCTGAGGGTGCGTTCACAACCAGCAGATTTGGTGCCGAAAACCACACCAAAATCTGTGTCAAACCTCATGCCAAAATCCGCCTCACAATCTGTACCGTTTACATGGATTTGGACACATATTTTGTAGCGCATCTGCACCAATATCTGCCACATGTGAACGCTTCCCAGACCTCCAGCGGTACCTGAGCCTCCCGGGTCTTCTTTCTGTATCTTTACAGGTGGATCCTTTTCTTCCTCTGAAGAATCCAGATGCCTCTTCTTGGGTTTCTGCTTCCCTCTGAGGCCTTTCTTCACCGAATCAGTCGGTGGAACGATGGACTTCATGGCCCTTGATGTTGTCTTCCTCTTCTTCCTCCTTTGGCCTTTGGTTGAAGCCATCTCTGAGTCCAAGACACGTCTTGGTCTTTTCTCTCCTTTCTCCCTCCGAATTTGCTCCATAAAATCGCTCTGCCCTGGTCCAGCAGACATCGCCTCCTTCTCCATCGCCAGTCTCCAACACTCTCAACTGCCCACTGCCGTGACAACACAATTGCCCTGACTGTAACCATGGCAGCAGTCATGTGATCAGTAACTGACCAATCACAGCCAACCATGATAAGTTTGAAAGCGTATGTCCGCCGGTCCTGAGATGGGAGGAAGGACATTTACAGGAATATTATCACTGTTTTCCTCAAACTAATGACAATCTTTATTAGTAAAATGGGAGCTCATCATATCCGTGTGCTGAAGCCGTCTAGGACTTGGTGGGGGGGTGATATTTGGGGGCGACATTCACATACATACAGGTTGTCTTTCTTTCTGCCATTTACTATTATTTTCTACAACATCATTTCATTGTACAAAAACTTCAATCCGTCCACCATATTAAGCTTCTCATAGAGATGAACACCTGTAATAATCCGCTTTGCGGTGCTGTCCTTGTTTGGCAGATTTCCTGTTATGTCGCCATTTCCCCCATATGACATGGGGATACCTGAAATCCAGGCCGGGACTCTTGTATAGATATGGTGATTAATGATAATGTCTCTTTACAAGGTGCCTCAATAGATCTTCTTGTAGTTGGCGCACACACGTTCTGGGTGTCCACATCCGCAATCTGGATGTATGATAGCTGCAATTGTATCAGTATATCATCAGTACCAGATGCAAAAGAAGCCACAAACCCCTCCAGTATATCTTTATATATGTCCACTTACGGACACGATAATTCATGGAGTCAGGAAGGACATTTTTTCCTCTAAGTGAGCTAAATGGCTGGTTTTTTTTTTTGCCTTTTTTGACCAAAAGGGAGGGGGGGGATGAAACAGACTGAACTAGAGGGACATGGTCTTCATTCAGCCTAACATACTATATATTTTATGTATAACATCATATATCATCAAGAGGGGGAGAGAGAACCACAAAACTAGCAGCAGTGCACAATGCCAGAGGACATATCAGCAAAAAGTCTATAGAATCTACGGAGAAGCAATGTCTGCAATAGACGTAGTCAAAGAAGGGGGATAGAGGTAGAGAAACCCCTCGTATATCACCAGCTCACATTGGGAGGGCTTCCTAAGGGGTAACTGACAAAGGACACAGTGTACATATATAGCAAAATTACTAATGGCTAAATTTTACACATCTGAAGTAAGTCCGCAGCGTGGCTGCTCCGAAACTGCATCCTAGGTGCGGCAGCAGCGCCTGCCCCATTATAAAGCAATGGGAGAGAGAACTCTGCAATCCTCTGTCACAGTAGCAGCAGGGGATTCCTTCATCCTCGCGGGTAATCCCTTCACCCCCAACGTGCTTAAAGGGATTTCCCCACAAGGATGAAGGGATTCCCTGCCACTTCAGAGTTGTCCTATTGATCTCAATGGGGCCGGCGCTGCTGCCATCACCCCCATTGCAAGCAGAGGGAGATATAGCAGGAAGATAGAACATGCTGCGATGTGTTTCTCTCATAGCATCTCATCGCGGTGCTATGCAGGAAAACATCGCTCATGTGTATTCCCCCATTCAAATGAATGGAGTTCATATTTCTGCGTCTTGTACCACACATATCCCGCATGATTTTGTCGCCTGTGTGAAACCAGCCTTAATGTCTGTTATCTTCAGTCAACTAAAGGCCCTTTTACATGGCATCATAATCCTGCTAACTGCTCATTAGATCAAGCAGTTTGCAGTATAATTGTGCAGTGAAAGACCAATCAGCCATAAATCACTGATCGTATCTTTCATGCAGGCCAAGAAATCATTGTTGGTCTGCCGCTGCATTGGCCATGTGAACAGGCAGTCTTTCATCTATGAACAACCGCCTGTATACTGTAGATGGAGGCAGATGGGTCGGAGTGGTCCCCTCCCACTCGGCCACCATTCACTAAGCGATGATTGCTCCTATTACTGTCCTCACTGTGATGGCTGTCGGTCGCTCGTCTCATGTACAATGTGCTAGGTCAGTGATGGCGAACCTTTCAGAGACCGAGTGCCCAAACTGCAACCCAAAACCAACTTATGTATCGCAAAGTGCCAACATGTCAGGGGGCGGGGCTTATCACGACATGATTTTACCCCCGTCATTCTAAAAAGGACAGGGCTGCTTAAAAATAGACAGGGTGCAGATTCTGACTGCTTTTTGGATGTGGAAAATTCTGCAGCATTTCTGCATCCAAAAAGCAGTCAAAATCTGCACCCTGTCTATTTTGAAACAGCCCTGCCAGTTTCTGCCACATGTAAACATACCCCAGTGGTAATAGTGGCCCTCCTAGCGATAATAGTGACACCCCCCCCCCCCCCAGTGGTAATAGTGACATACCCCAGCGGTCCCCCAGCAGTAATAATGCCCGCTTCCCCCCCAGCGGTTCCCACAACAGTCATATTACCCCCCCCCCCAGTGGTCCACCAGCAGTCACAATGCCACCCCCAGCTGTCTGCCAGCAATAATGCCCCCCTCCCCTCAAGCGGTTCCCCCAGAAATGATAATGCGCCCCCCTCAGCAGTCATAATGCCTTCCCCCCAGCGGTTCCCCCAGCAGTACTAATGCCTCACCCCCCAACAGTTCCCCCAGCAGTCCTAAAGTCTTCCCCCCCAGCGATTTTCCCAGCAGACAGAATGCCCCCCCCTCCCCCCCAGCGATTTTCCCAGCAGTCACAATGCCCCCCCTCCCCCCCCAGCGATTTTCCCAGCAGTCACAATGCCCCCCCAGCGATTTTCCCAGCAGTCAGAATGCCCCCCCCCAGCGATTTTCCCAGCAGTCAGAATGCCCCCCCTCCCCCCCAGCGATTTTCCCAGCAGTCAGAATGCTCCCCCCCCCCCAGCGATTCTCCCAGCTGTCAGAATGCCCCCCCTTTCCCCCCCAGCGATTTTCCCAGCAGTCAGAATGCTCCCCCCCCCCAGCGATTCTCCCAGCTGTCAGAACGCCCCCCCCCAGCGATTTTCCCAGCAGTCA
Organism: Eleutherodactylus coqui; assembly: GCF_035609145.1. NCBI lineage: Eukaryota > Metazoa > Chordata > Amphibia > Anura > Eleutherodactylidae > Eleutherodactylus > Eleutherodactylus coqui. The sequence goes on along the minus strand of NW_027102608.1, from coordinate 119,991 downwards.
GAATGCTCCCCCTCCCCCCCCCAGCGATTCTCCCAGCTGTCAGAATGCCCCCCCTCCCCCCCCCAGCGATTTTCCCAGCAGTCAGAATGCTCCCCCTCCCTCCCCCCAGCGATTCTCCCAGCTGTCAGAATGCCCCCCTCCCCTCCCCCCAGCGATTCTCCCAGCTGTCAGAATGCCCCCCCTCCCCTCCCCCCAGCGATTCTCCCAGCTGTCAGAATGCCCACCCCTTCCCCCACATACGTACCCCTCCTACTCGCGGGAGCGCCGCTCCTCTCCTGCCTGATCCCAGGTGCATACCGAAGGCAGTGTGCTGCTGTTGGATGCCTTCTCCCCCTGCTCTTGCGGAACCAAAGTAGGAGACGTCGGGGGACGGGGGAGAAGGATCCTAGCTGCACACTGACTCACAGTGTGCGCCGGGATCAGCACAGAAAGCAGCGCTGAGTGAATGTCAGCAGGGGAGCCGCGGCCCCTGCAGGCATTCACTAAGGTGGTGATCGGCCGATGGCGGCGCGTGCCAGCAGGGAGGGCTCTACGTGCCGCCTCTGGCACGCGTGCCATAGGTTCGCCACCACTGTGCTAGGTTATTATCATCCGGCAACGTTTCGACTACATGCCTTTTTCAAGCCTTTTATGTTCCTTGCCACTGTAGCGCAGCACCGAGGGGAAAGCCCCCCGCCCCCCCCCCCCCCCAGCATTCGACCACCCAACTCCAGTCTATTACTGCTAAGCACCCGAATCATCCTTCAGCAGTGCATTTTCAGTGCAGGAGGAACTAGTAGAGAAGTCGGGCGCTTAGCTACAGCGTGAGACAGTAAGGCCCAGAACTTGAAGATGTCACAACTTCCATACAGATAACAGCCCGGGGTTGCAGTATGCGGGAGGCGATATGGACCATGCTGGTGTAACCTAGGTATTTTCTGTATATAATTATATATGTACAGCCGGTATATAGTCATACAGTGGTGTAGTAGTAGGTGTCGCATACTAATACTCAATGACCACATAGTTCAACGTTATGATCAGGTCCTCAGTATGGGCGGCTTCTCCTGCTTGTTGATAGATAGCGCCCACTTCTCATCACAACTCAGTCTCCTGCCTTTTTTTGATTTCCTCCACTCAGAACATCAAAGATGGGAGACTGAGCCGGGCCGATGATGAAGCACTGTCTTATCACCAAGCAGCTGAAGGTACCCGCGCCGCGCCAAGGATCTGGTCATAGTGCAGTCAGTCAAAGAATTTACTTTCATTGTGTTCCTCATTAGTCTGCGCTCTGCAATGACTTGTTAGGTTCAATCATGGCACAGCGCTCGCATAACTCAGCCATAGCAAAAGAGAGGATGCCTTGCCAGCTCCAGACACTGCAGTAGCAGGGTAGCATGAGGGAAGGCGGAGCGCCATAAAGTGGGATGAGAGGTGGGTGGTGGCAACAGTTACATTCCAAGTAAGGAGTGGACTGGAGAATGATAAAGAGGCATCCTGTGTGATAAGTAAGGGGGGGAGAACTATTAGGGTCATACTGTGTGATAAGGGAGGGAACTCTTTTATGGCATGATTTTTGGGTATATATATAATGTATTGCATAACGTTTGTAAAAAAATTTGTGGGGGGATTGGGAACAAAAAAGGAAATTCTGCCATTTGATTTTTGGTTTTCAGTTTTACGGCGATCAGCGTGCAGAATAAATCATGTGATAACATTATTCTCTGAGTCAGCACGATTCCGGTGATAACAAGTTTATACAGTTTTTTTATGTTTTGTTATTTTTGTACATTGAGGGCTCAGTCACACGGGCGTTTTTCACACGATTTTTTTGTGCGCATAACGGATGCGCTCAAAAATTCATGTGACGGAAACCAGCGGCATGGCAGAAAAAAATGCTGCTAGCAATGTTTATCCGCCCAAAGGACTTGGTCACACGGGCTTTTTTACGCTCAAAAAGAGCGCTGCCTGCTATCCTCTGCCACAGCTGTGACAGAGGAGAACGATGCTCTCCCATTGAATTCAATGGAGCCGGCTGTATGGCAATGGACTGCCGGCAAGCGCTATATTAATTTTGGGGAAAGGGCTTCAAATATAAGCCCTTCCCTGAAAACAGACCTAAAAAATAGTTAAAACATCTATACTTACCTTTTTGCAGCTGCCTTGGCTCAGCCGCATCCAGCCGGCTCTTCTGAACTCCTTTCAGTAGTATTCAGCTGAATGGGCTGCCTCTGATTGGCTGAGCGCTGTGACCAGAGGCAGCTCTCACGCCGACTGGTGTGTATTGCTACTGTACGGCCCGTTTCGCCTGTATGCTGTGGTTGTTCATGGCTATGCTGACCACTCCATATGCGCCCAGCACCTCCTCCCCTGTTGACCTTCCTGCAGTTTCCTGCAGCCAGGCATACCACAGTGTCAGTATCCAGGATAACATGGGGACGGCCAGAGTCACATACCAAGTGCGCTCTCGCTACATACGAGATGTACATCCAACAGAGAAGATCTCGTCTTACGGACGACAGTATGCGATCTCTTCCACAGGGAGTCTCTGGACTCATCGCTCCTCATCTCTGCTCTGCAGCGGGTAAGCTCGTGCAACGGGCATTTACCTAACGGCTAGCCCCCCTGAGATGACCACCTGCAGCTCCCTGCAGGCAACTTTAGGGCGACCTCCGATTACAGGAGAGCCGCAGGCTGAAGCAGTATACCTACTAACAGCCAAATCGGGGGCGATTACTCCCTACTGATCCTCCTCAACCTCTCCGCAGCATTTGACACTGTCGACTACAAACTCCTACTCAGTATGCTTCGCTCCATCGGCCTAAAGGACAAGGCTGGGTCCTCGGCCCCCTCCTTTTCTCTATCTACACAGCCCCTATTGGACAAACCATCAGGAGATTTGGCCTCCAATACCACCTGTATGCTGACGACACCCAGCTATCTCTGCACCTTTCCTCCAAAACATCACCAACTGTCTGTCTGCTGTCTCTAACACCATATCCTCTCTCTTCCTAAAACTAAACCTCTCTAAAACTGACTTACTGGTGTTTCCACCCTCCACTAACCGACCTCATCCTGACATCTCTATCTCAGTGTGTGGCGCCACCATAACTCCCAGACAGCATGCCCGCTGCCTTGGGGTCATATTCGACGCCGATCTCTCATTTACCCCCTAAATCCAATCTCTCGCCCGAACATGTCAACTGCACCTCAGGAACATCACAAGAATCCGCTCTTTTCTCACTGTGGACACGCTAAAAGCGCTTATTGTTGCCCTCATCCACTCTCGGCTTGATTATTGCAACTCGTTGCTGATCGGCCTCCCTTGCACCAGACTCTAGCCCCTCCAATCCATCCTGAATGCAGCAGCCAGGCTCATATTCTTGTCCAGCCGCTACTGAGATGCCTCTGCCCTGTGCCGGTCACTGCACTGGCTGCCCGTTAAATACAGATTTCAATTTAACCTTACTACCTTCATCCACAAAGCCCTCCACAGCACAGCTTCCCCCTATATTGCCTCCCTCATCTTAATCCATCAACCAGCCTGGGCTTTCCGCTCTGCTAACGAAACTAGACTGTGCATCCCTCTAATTCGAACTTCTCACTCCCGCCTCCAAGACTTCTCCAAAGCAGCACCAGTCCTCTGGAACGCACTATCAAAGGCTACCCGGGCAATCCAGGACTCGAAAAACTTCAAGTATGCTCTAAAAACGTACCTGTCCAGGGAGGCATACCGCATTCCCTAAACAAACTCCTCTGTACGCCACCTGATAACATGCTCCCTGACCTACTGACTGCAATCCCTGCTAGGCGTCATAAACCGCTCCTGCAGTCATAACGATTCTGCCGTCACACAGCTAAATGTCTGACCATTGTCTGTGTATAGCATCCCTCACTCTCCACCCCGCCATACTGTGCACATGTCCAGCCCTTTACCTTCTGTATCCCCCCTTTACTAGTAGTATGTAAGCTCGTTGGAGCAGGACCCTCACCCCTACTGTCTCCATCAACTGATTACTATGCAACCATGGTTCTGTAACTTTTGTACTTTTGTCTCTTTGTATTCCCCCTGTCTATGTAAGTGCTGCGGAATATGTTGGCGCAATACAAATAAAGATTATTATTATTACTATATTGCTCCCCCCACAGACGAGAGTGACGTGCAGCCAGAGAGCATCTTGTTTTTCCACACAGTCCAGACTTGTTGGCATCTAGTGGTGTTTCTGGGTCCCAACTCCGAAAGGGAGATGGGGGTTATAGGTATGTCTATGGGGCGCCCCTCCAGTCAGCTCTTTTCCATGCCGACCCACTGTGAGTCCGCTCCCTCTCGGGCAGTCTTGGAACTACAAGACATCTTGTGTTTCTAGGAACCTGGACTGCTAGTTCTATCAGCCGTGTCCGTACGGACGTGGGTAGCTTGTCGTCTGGACTACAGGCAAGATACCGGTTGAGACAGAGTCTCTTGCTGACCCTGATGGGTGCAGAACAGGTCAGGTTTTTTCCTATATTGCTGACGGAGAGATGGTGGCCGTAAGGAGTACTTGGAACCAGAGCAGTCTCTAATTGCGGATCAGGTTTAGGGAGCTGATCCTCAGCAAAACTAGTTCATCCTATTCCCTTGTGAGACGAATCGTATAGTTAAGTTACCACGGTCAGTGGAGTTCAGGCGGACAGATCCAGAAGCACACTGCGATCCTCCTGCATTGTTCTCCCTGCAGTATTGCTTGCAGGAGACTGTGAAACAGTCTATGTCGGTACTGTCTGTAAATTCTTAGGGTTCGTCCCTCTCTACTGCTGCTGTTTCCTAAAAGGGACCAGCGAGAGTCCCATACCAGTGTACCCTTGTAGCCTTGCTGCTAGGCAGCTAATCCTTTGGTGCCTAGTGGAGTCAGGCGGTTGCAATGAAACCATTCCAAAGGATAGACGTTTTCGAAAGTCTATGGTTTCATGCTGAAAGTGAATGCTGTGGATATTGTCTCAGGATCACGGAGCTGAAGGATCTCTTCAGGCAGGTCTCTTTTCGCTTTTCAGCTATCAGTCGCCATCACGAACGGGGGTTGTTGGGTTACCCAGCATCAGGGTCATGCTGCGTTTCAGCTATGCGTCCTGGGGCCAGAGATCAGTCCTGGATCCTCCCACATTCTGGGGGTAGTCCGCTGCGTATACGACTTCTTCAAGATAATTGAACCGGGACCTTCACGCCGCAAGCCTTCCAGCCTTGGTCAACATGGAAAGCCGTTGTAAATTGCAACGAGTGACTTCTTTATTGGCATCTGGAATCGACCCGCTTGCTTCCTCGTGGCAGGACTGTGAAGGTGATATTGACAACCTGGGGTATATCGACAACTAGGTCGACTGTTGGAAGGCACCCAACTGCCTGAAGTTTTGGAGCTGATGGCTCCACAGCTCTGTTTTGGATGTCTATTTGTACCGAAGGTTGTCATCAGGAGACTGTCGTTATCAACCTGTATATTCTCTCACTGCCGATGGTATTGGGATCCACTTCAGTGAAGTATTCGGTGGGCACCTTTCTCTGTAGTGCTGCGTCCCAAGGAATGCTCCGGTGGCAAGGGGGCTCGGTCTGACTACGCAAGAGTAACTCTTTCAGGTAGCATTCTTCAGTCGCGCTGGCTCACTGCTGGTAATCCTGGCAACTCCAAGTCGATTCCTGCTTTTCCAAGGTGGAGTACTTGCAATGGCTCTGCTTCGTGGCAGTACAGGGTTACAGTGCCAGGAAAGTTACACTCGCAGGCCGTGTTACGGCTCATATTACTCGGGCGGCGGGTGCCTCGTCGGAAGCTCCTTAACAGGAGTCTTTTTTTTCCTCCCGGAGAATGGATGGGACCCTTACTCAGGCCCCTTCATGCTCCTTCTCTGAGCATGCTGGATGCCTAGGCATCCATTAACGCTAGTAGCAGTTTAAGCGCTGATACGCTGCTTTACACCTGCGCCTTCTTATATCCCCCCCCCCCCCCCACCTTGGGTACTAAAAGGTCCCAAGGTCTTTGCCGTGTCCCCCAATGATACAGACGAGAAAACGAGATTTTTGTAATAACTTAGCGTGAAATCTCTTTTTCGTCTTGTTCATTGGGGGACACAGCACCCACCCAGTTTGGGTCATTCGAATGCAAGAATACCATATGTGTAATTTTATTTTTAATTCTTTATTTTTTACAAAGTAAAGGGAGAAAGGTGGGGTTGTGGTGTTTTTATTATAATTTTTTTTTTTTTACTATTTTTTTTGTCCCTTTAGGGGACTTGCATAATTTTTTTTTTTCAAATTCTTCTAATACTCTGCTATGCCTCAGTTGTTTTGAATGATCGTCCAGTTTTAATCCTAAGTAGTCCAGTATTAAGATCAGAGGGGCAGCAGGTGACGGATGTGGGGCAAACTCCCCTCGAAGGGCATCCCAGACCTCGCATGCTCCTCCCAAAGGAGATCAAAGGATGACTTTCTGAATTTTTTTTTTGTGATGAGAGCCATAGGTCCCTGAGCAGGGATGTTCCATAAGAGGCTTGAGCTAAATGACTTACGATTCAATTTTGCGAAGAAATAGTTAATTCCATCAATCTGATGGATTGACTTATAATATTGGGACACATCGGGTAAGTTTATTCTCCCACTCTGTCAGGAGACGGTGAGCTATACACGGTCTTTTATGCTTCCATGTGAACCTAGAAAAGCTTGACTTGCGATTCTGGGAGATATATCGGGAGCATTTGTAATTTATGAAGAATTTTGGGGACCATGTAGGTTTGTAGAAGGATCTTCTCAAACCAGAAGAGCACCGGTAGATTATAAATTTGTAAAAGTGAGGCTATTTCTTTGAGGAGGGGTGGAAAATTTTTGTCATAAAGGTGTGCTAGATTTTTAGCAATCTTGATCCCCAAGTAGTCAATGCAAGTTTCACCCCAGGTGTATTAAGTTGATGTTTGACGTTTTTTTTTGCAGTATCTGGGGGTAGAGTTATGTTGAGCGCAGTTGACTTTGAGATATTTACTTTGAAATGTGACACAGAGCCATAGGTTTGTAGAATGCTATTGAGATTCAGAAGGCCTTGTTCTGAGTTAGTTAGAATAAAGTGTCATCCACAAAGGCCTCAGAGTTAAGCGAAAGGTGATTTAGACTAATTCCCTCAATACCCCTACTCTGCCGTAGTAGTTGGAGAAGAATTTCTAATGAGAGGATGAATCGGGTCGGGGAAAGAGGGCATCGTTGACGTGTTCCTTTAGTGATGGAGAAGGGAGGTGAAAAGGAGTCGTTCATTTTAGCGTAGGGGTTGGAGTATAATGTAAAAATGGCTTTAATTAGAGATGGTGGGAATCTGAATTTTTCCAGGACTGACCGCATGAAGTTCCAATCTACTCTATTGAACGCTTTTTCAGCATCAATTCCAGTAAGATTAGTGGGATTTTGTTGTTTTGTGCGTATCTTATTACATGAAGGAGCTGTGCAGAGTTATCTTTTTTCCTTTCTACCAGTGAGGAAACCCAATTGTTCATCGTTAATCCATTTGGGTATGAAGATGTTAATCCGCCTTGAGAGGAGTTTCGCTCATATTTTGATGCCTAAATTTAAGAGGGAAATGGGTCTATAACTTCCACATAGGAGCGAATCTTTCCCTTCTTTGTGTATGAGGGTGATGAAGGCTTCCTGTGTTTGTCTGGGTAGCCAGCATTCCTTCAAGCCAAAGTTAGACTCTTTATACAAGCCTTGTAACAATGACTGGGAATTCAAAACAAAGCCAGACTCGATGTACATAGAGCTGTTTCAGGGTGTCTGCCCTTCATCAGTGTACGGTAGGAATCTGTGGAGGTATTATTCCATCTCCCTTATTTGCATATTACCCAGAGGAGCATGAATGGCCTTTTGAGTCTCCTCACTCTCTGTCTGGGTGCTCTCCCTAAGGAGAAAAGATAGCGTTTCTGACCCCTGTCTGGGTAGCTGCGCACATTGCAGCAAAGCATTAAGTGACAGAGCCAGATATGGAAGGATTGTTTCCTGGAATTTTTAGTAATGTGCTAAGGGAAGTCCCTCCGGTCCCGGACTCTTGTGTAGTGGGAAGCTATTTAGTATGGATGTTGACTCTTCCAGGGAGATTGGAGAGGCCAGAGAGGCCGCCTCATCGTGACTCAAAGGGAGATCAAGCAAAGCCAACATACTCCAGTTTTTTGTCTTTCATTTCTTCCAAGTGTCTGGTGAGGTCAAGTTGTTCAGCTTTGAAGATTTGAGCTATCATCGTCGTTTCCTTGTGGGTCTTTCCCATCGGGTCATTTATTTTCTGGGATATGTGTTTTTCCTCTAGCTTCCTTTATTAAGGAGGACATAAGCCGACCTCCTTTGTTACCGCGTACATGAAGTTGGTGTTTGTAGTACAGAAGAGATTTTGTAAATCTACTGTTTAAAATATCTTTAAGCTTTTCTCTTAATTCAGTTGATTTCACCTTTTTTTGTTTCGACAGCTGTTCTAAATGAGAGATTTCAGTCAGAATGACTTCTTTCTGCTTGTTTTTTTGTTTTTTCTGTGCGGCTCCTATAGCTATGAATATGCCCCTGATACATGCATTGTGCGTTCCCCACACTAATGGGTGTTTATCTGGAGTCTGTGTGTTTTCCTTAAAAGTTTTTTAGTTGGTTGGTTATGTTTTTAATTGCTTTTTGATTGTCTAGAAGAGACTTGTTCAGCCTCCAGCTCCAGGCCTTGTGGACTGTAACCGGACATGGTCAGGGACCGTTAAGTTTCCCATAGTAGATTTTTTAATTTGCTAAATCAATGAGGAGGAAATAAGAATGTAGTCTATTCTGTGGTATGTATCGTGTACGGGGGGGAATATAAAGAGAAGTCCCTATCTAAAGGGTTTGATGTTCTCCAACCAGGGGCGTAACTATAGTGGGTGCAGGGGATGCGGTTGCACCCGAGCCCAGGAGCCTTAGGGGGCCCATAAGGCCTCTGTTCTCCATATAGGTAGCCCAGTACTATTAATAAAACATTATAATTAGGGGCCCTGCTACACATTTTGCATTGGGGCCCAGGAGCTTTAAGTTACGCCTCTGTCTCCAACCATCAGAGAGCTGTAGGTTCTGCAGCATTTTATGGAGTTTTCTACATGCTTCTTGTAAGTTCTGAGACTTCTCCAAGGAAGAGTCCAATATGAGGTTTAGGGTGAGATTAAGGTCTGAACCTGCTACTATTTTGCCTTCTGCAAAGAGTGAAAGTTTCTTCAGGGCGTCTGTAAGCCGGGCCACCTGATTTTTGTTCGGGACATCTAGGTTTACCAATGTGACAGTTTCTGTTAAAATTTTGCCTTTTAAGAAAAGCCTTTATCCCCTTTATCAGACAGATGGCCATCTAATACAGATGGGACGGAGGAGTGCAGCGCTACAGCCACCCCCTTTAGCTGCGCTGGTAGGGTGGTTGCTAAAATACCACCTAACAAAGGGCCGTTGCATTCCAGAGGGTTTCCTGGAGAAACACAATAGACGTTTTTAGCTTCTTTAGGAGGCATATTACTCGGCTTCGTTTTTGTGGGGTATTTAGACCTTTAGTGTTTATGGCTGTGACGGTAAGTCCATTTATCATTTTAGTTTTCAGGTGAAGACTAGCGCCGGCGTAGGATGAGTCGGATGAGTATGTCGGGCCGGGACAGCCCAGCCTGCTTACCTCTCTTCAGGAAATCAGGGGTTTAGTTGGGGGTTAAACGGGGAAGAAGGGTAAAACCGTTATAAACTCGAGACAATTTTAAAAGTCTGACGGACTGCAACGTTTACTCACAGTAACACAGTCAGAACGATGGGTTAAAGTTGGAACCATGGTGCTGCGCACCAGCTTGATGCAACCAGCCACTACCCTAACTTAAGACACTTTTATTGTATTTTATTGTTAGTAATGCTGTATTTATTCTAATCTATTGTATTAAGCAGGTCAAGTGTACTTAGAAGTTTAACGATTGATATTGAGGGAAGAGAGACTAGGTGCATCTCGGCCACAGGGGCAGGGCATACCAGCAAGGGCTGGGGAGTGCAGGGGGGGTGGTATTCAGCCCCACCTCCGCACGCTTAAACCATCTATGGCAATCATACGCGCAAGGGTCGTGTGTCTGCCAACCATAAACAAACTATGAACATAACTACTAGAATAGTACTAGCAGATTGATCCATTGACCTATAATGCGTATAAGGGGGAGGCCAGATCCAGGCAACATCCCTTCAATTAGTTGAGATCAAAGCAGACAGCAAAGTACATAAGATAAACTCCAGTATGACATAGCAGTGGTCATTCAAATATAAAACGTAAACAAGAAATATTATGATGAGGACTGTTATATATAATCAATAGTAACAGAGTACCAACAGCGTCACTTTTGTCCACATCAGTGGTAGGACTTACTGATTGCAAGAGCCGCTAGGGATCTGAACTTATTCCCAAGACGTATTCCAAAGAGCAAGAAGAGGCGGCAGCATCCAAGTTTAGCAAAGTAGAAAATGTTCTTTATTCCCCCATGACAATAAAAGTTGACAGCAACGTTGCTATCCTTGGGAAGTCTTGTTAAAGATCAGGTCCTGCAGTAAAGATGGTAATGATGCCCCGTCGCCAGTATGGGTGGAAGGTTGAGGAGCTTCAAGTGGCATGTGGTGACGAATACAAGACAGGCTGATCTCCTATTTTTTGGGAGATTTGGAGCAAGATATCTCCTTCCAAGGCGTCTCCATTACTGTTTTTGGGCAGGCTTCCTTTTCTCTCAGCGACATCCAGGAGGCAATGTGGATCGGTGTTAGGCCCGGGATAGGCCAAGCCCTTTCCAGATCGGACGGGGTGTGTATGATGATGCTTTTGCCATCTTTGTGAAATGTTAGCCCAAATGGGAACATCCATGCATGTTGTAGATTTTTGGCCCTGAGGGCTTTCAGAAGCGGTCTCATTTGCCTTCTTTTAGCTAATGTAAAAGGGACTAAGTCTTGATACAGCTGGATAGTCGATCCTTGGTAGTTTAATGGGTCTTTGTCTCCAGTAATATTGCTTGTGTATCATTTAAGGAAAGGAGCATGAGCACCCGTCTGGAGCATGAGACTCAGGTGGACCCTCGATCCTGATATTGGTGCCTCCGACTTCTGTTCTCTTGTCTTTGATAGGATTTTTACTCATTATGGTTGTATTTTCTTTCTCCCTAGGTGAGAACGCTCGACTGCGATGTGTGGAGGTATTCAGCCCCGGAGTGTATCTGATGCTCTTTGTTTAGCATGGGGCGCTGTTTGCGGTCTGCGCTGGCAGTTAGACAGAAGTCTCCATGTTGTTAGCAGGATCAGACTCCACCGCCTGGTTCCCGCAGCTGTTACTGCACCGGCTCTCCTCTTGCTCCCTCCGGCCGGCAGTGCCTGCTTCCGGCTGGTGATGGTTCTGCTGAGAGAGCTTGTAAGGGACAAGTTAACTGTAATTGTGTAGGGAAGCGTGCTAAATTCTCTGGTTTGTGCCGTTTCCTGCGGAGCTCGCTCTCTGTGCGTCTACGCAGTATGGTGGTTTGGCCACGCCACTTGTGATGTGGTTTTTAACACAGAAATTACGCAGATTTTTCCCTGTTTAAAATTTGCATTATTTCTGCTATGTGAGAACGAACCGTGAGGGGCATTCTGTGAGACAAATAGGGGAGTGCAGAACCATAAGGGCCATCATGTGTTATGAGAGGGAGGAAAACCATAAGTGGCGTTCTTTGTCACGAGGGGGAAGGCCATGAAGGGGCATCCTATGTGATAAGTGGAAGGAAACCATATATGAGGGACAGCGCTCCAACAATCTCCACACCAAATGTATAGAAAAGGGAACAGGACTTACCCGGTGTCAGTGTGATGACCATACACTAGGTCCCCCACTGACCCCTCCACGTCCTTTATAGCATATGAAAAATGCACAAAAAGATCCACAAATCCTTTCCTTATATCCTGAAAAAACAGGAGAGCCGCCTGGCCAGTCGTCCCTCCTCCTCGAGAAGGTCAACCTGTGGGATAATGCAGAAAGGAACAGAACAAAAAAGGAGCTCGGCGCTCCAGCAGGAAAGACCCGATGTAATCCTCCGAATCAGCAGTAATGGTCTTTATTCCATAATAACACAGTACAAAGCGTTTCGTCACAAGAACCGCGACTTTCTCAAGTACAATGAACTTACACTTCTTTCATCTATTTATACAAAATTTAGAGACTCCCATATCGTCCGCCCTTTAGAAGAGCTCTTTCTATCGGGTAAGATATAAGTTCCAGAGTAGAATATATATAATCACTATTTTGTCTTTGGGGGGTTCTTAAAGGACTTCTTATAGTTTCAGGCATAGGGATAGGGCTCTCATTAATAATAGTACTACACACAATGGTGTCAATGGTAACCATAGAATGGAAATTAACCTCTGGATTGCATAAAGAATTGTCCACAGTTTGTGATAAGTTACGTTTAGCTATAGGTTCTTCTGATATTCTAAAGTTACTCCACCCCGTTTGTGTCATATTATCTCTATTTGTCCTATTGTTACCTTTGGGTAATTTATCTATTTGTCTTAATCTAAATCTACTACCTTGTTCTCTATGGAAAAATTTAGATTTTTATCTTTACCATAATCTACTTCTCTTTCATTCTCTCTATTATTCTCAGTCCTTCCTACATGATCATACCTTTTGTCTTTCCTTTTCCAGTATGGATTCCTATTGGAGTGATTATAATTAGTATATACCCGAGTTTACCCTAACCAAATGCAGGGGAAAGAATGCAGAAGTTCTCCTTTCATTAGGATCTTCAATAATCATATCTCTAGATCTATGTGACCTCTGAGGTCGGCTACTTTGTACTTTTTTCTTTGTAAAATCCTTAGAGAGTCCAGATTTGGTATTGAAATCTCTCAAATCACGGATTAGTTTTTTCATCTTACACATACATATATTCTTTTCAGTTCTATACATATGGTTAATAGCATACAGTATTTCTTCTCTACTGCTGTGCATCCCAAAATCTAGGACTGATTTAAAACCAGAAATAGACAAGTCTGTTCTTTTTGCAATCGACTTATCTAACATTAATGATGAAAAAGTGCCCAACATTAGACTCCATTCACCAGAGAATTCTTCATCCCTGGGAAATCTGACCCTATAGGCACTCTCAAGCCTCTAGGGGTCAAATGATTCTCTCTATAAACCTTAAGAAATATCCAATCCAATGTATGCCTCCATGTATCATATACAGAGCCTTTCAGAGAATAGGCTTCCTTGGGTAAGGATGAGCCAGAAGTTTCAATAGTCCATCCTAAATCGCCCTCAAACACATGGAGGATAGATGTCACATAGATTCCTTCAAGATCCTTATTATTTGCCACAAACAATATTTATGGATATATGAGTTTCTAAATGTTGTTTAAATAGATGAAAGAAGTGTAAGTTCATTGTACTTGAGAAAGTCGCGGTTCTTGCAACGAAACACGTTGTGCTGTGTTATTATGGAATAAGGACCATTACTGCTGATTCGGAGGATTACATCGGGTCTTTCCTGCTGGAGCGCCGAGACCCTTTTTTGTTCTGTTCCTTTCTGCATTATGTGATAAGTGGGGTACCATGAGAGTGCTGTGTGATGTGGAGGGGACAGAACCCTAAGGGGTTTCAGCAGTCTGTGAGAAAGCGTGGTACATGCAGTGGTCTGTGGTAGGAGAGGCTGGTGAACAGTGTGTGAGATTATTTATTAGGGTTAGCCGCTGGTTGGCACTGTTAAAAGGGGGCAGCAGAATTTGGGGTTTGCGCATATGTTGCGCATGTGCTGGGGAAGCGTGGAGCTAAAGAGGTCTGTTGCAAATTCTGCAGAAACAAATGATGGCTGGAAGAAATTGTCAAATTGTTCTGGGCCGACTACAGATGAAAACCAAAAGTGAACAACACTAATCAGATATGACATCACCTGTGATCCCTGGAGGTAATTGTGCTGTAAGACTGGGTTCACAAGAGACGGATTTGCCATAGAAATTCCATGCGGAAATTCTGTGCGACAAGTCCGCCTGCGGCACCTAATCCCAGGATTAGCCAGCCATCTGTACGAGATTGTGCAAAAATCTCGTCCACATGGGGCAGCCAATCCGTTGCGGCAAAACCGGGCCGAACTGGAGATGCGGGGCAAAATTGACAGCCGCAGCATCTCAATTCTTTTTTTTTTTTCCCCCACTGCAGCCTCACTCCTCTCTATGGGGAGAAAAAGCCGCAGCGGAATGCCAGCAGCCAGGGCAAAATGCCGCAGGCATTGGAGCTGCGGCTCTCCCACAGAAATCTTGCAGTTTTTCGGTGCGGCCAAACTGTGAGATTTGCAGACAGATGCAGACAGCAGAGGCCGGAGGAGGGGGACGCAGGTAAGTAATTGTGTTGTTTTTTTTAATGTATATAACGGGCAGCACTGCAAGGGGGCTAATAGGCATTCTTATTACCACAAAAGGGACACAAACGACATTATTACTATAACAACACCAGGAGGAGTATTATTAATAAATACGGGCCAGGGGCATTATTACTTATAGGGATTATTTGCCCATTTTTTTACTGTTGAAGTTTGCTCTGGACAAGTCATCCATAGTAGATAGATAGGGTCTACTGCTGTCCATCAGCTATTCATCCCGCCTGTTGTCCAGTGCAGCGGGCCAAATGTTGTCATAAGATGATGGGGAAGAAAGTGCGAACGCTGGCTTTATTTATTGAAATCAATGTGAGAGCCACACTGAGGCTTCACTTCCTGCTTCTCTTCTGCCAGTACTACCTCCCTGTGCTCTTATTACAGCATCCGGCCTGCTATACTGAGCAGAGGGCTGATGGACGGGGTTCCCTAGCGGCAGACCCCGTCCATCAACTGCTACTGATCTATACAGAGCATAGGCCATCAGTGAAAAAATGGGCAGACAAACCCTTTGAAAGGGGGCCGGGAGAGTCATTATTACTAAACGGACACCAGGAGGGGCATTATTACTGAGTGGTGGCATAACAGGGGGAACAAATTCTGTGTGGGGAGCATTAATATTGGCACTACTATGTGGGGATTACAATGAGCACAAAAAGGAGCTTAAATTACTAAGTGGCAGATATGGCATTATTACTGTCTGGAGCAACATGAATGGTGGCATTGTGTAGAGATATGGAAAGGTAAAATTAGAGTTAAAGTTGTCTGTCAAATTCTGCAGAGACAAATATGTGTGAAGGATAAATCATGATTGTGGTCTGAGCGGGATGGAGAAGAAAAGGAAAAGTGAAACACCCCAATTAAAGGGGACATCACCAGTGATTAATGGAGCTAATATACTATAATCACTTACACAGCCTGTCGAGATCCATTATACTGGTGCTGTGAACTGGTATCTACCTCTCTATGGCCACAGTATGGGTGTAACATTGGTCCTTGTATACTTTTTTTCAGTAACACTTTAGGGGTATTATGTGGTCACAGTCTGTAGGTATTTTTTGGCTGTCATATATTGTTATTAGTTATATTAATCCTTGTAGTGGTTTTATTCAGTATCTCCGGTAGCTTAGAGGCGGGAGCTGTCACAATCCCAACCCCGGGGCTTTGCTCTACAGGGCCAGTGTGTTTTCACGGCCCTGCAGAATGAAGCCCAAACACCCAGGACATGAAAACAATAAGGGGTTAAGAGAAGCCAGCCGATGATGATCATTGATGTGGTGGAGGCCTAAAGGGTAGAAATAGGCGGCACCTTAATATATACCTGCAGCTCTAACATGTTCTGTGCTTCGTAGAAGATCTGCTGCAGTGAGCTATCCACGCCGCATAGATTTCTCCCCTCCTACAGTCAGCAGTGCTGCAGCTGGCGGTTTGCTGACGCCTGCCTACTTGTGTTCATCCCACTTGCTGCTAATTTGGCCCCAGCTACAATATGGGCCCACTTTATAGTTTTATTCCAGGGCCATTTTGTGTACCAAACCCACTCACACAGGGAGACATACAGATGACCAGTCAGCAATTTTATGCTTGTTGAAAGTCAAGGATCAGCGGACAAATGAGCGTTGACTTGTTTGTTGGCTGATGGTTGTACTTCTTACACTCCCCAATTGTGGGACAAGCCGTGTAAAAGTTCTTTACTTGGGAGGTGAGAGCTGTCACGTCTTGCTGCATGCTCAGCAGTTAACGATATAGATGGCCACTGGAGCCCTAGGCTTTATACACACACGGTGGGCTGCATACAGATATAGTATTGGGGGTCGTGAAAACACATATGGCTGCCTACTAAGGGATTTTCCTCTTAGGGAATAAGTCGTCATGGTCTCCAAGGTTTCAAAACATGATTATTGTGTAGAGATGTAGTAGAGCCAAGCGAGTTATCAATATTAAGGCTATGGTTACACGGCAGCATGGGTCACATGACCAAAGATCTTTGTGTAACCCTTCCACTTCAGTCTCTCATTAGTGCCAATGCGGTTGCAGCACATCTCACAAATTCTTGCCACCGGCAGCTCGCAAAACAATAGACACCAAGACTGGAACTTTTGTCGATCTGCGGCTCGCAGCAACTTGCCACCCGTGCCGCCACGTGGCCCTAGCCTTAATCGCACAACACGTTGGTGTGTTCAGTGAATTCAGCTCTGCTCCTTCAATGTATTTGTCTTCTCCGCAGTCGTAATCACTGGTTGCAAAGCAGATAATGGTCCTTATATTGTCCACAGTTGGTGTGCAGCTCCTGACAGCAGCGTGATGGCACATTGTCCCGAATCTCTGCTTTTTTGTGATGACTGCCTCCTTGAATCCTTTATTCTGATGGTTGTTGGAGTCAATCTTACACTTGTTTTCATCAGAGATCATCATTGATGCA
Source organism: Eleutherodactylus coqui (assembly GCF_035609145.1). Lineage (NCBI taxonomy): Eukaryota > Metazoa > Chordata > Amphibia > Anura > Eleutherodactylidae > Eleutherodactylus > Eleutherodactylus coqui. Next base: position 103,187 of record NW_027102608.1, on the reverse strand, counting down.
ACAAGTCTACAGAATCCCTGCAGACCAACGTACAGAGACAGCAAAGTGGTCATCTTCCACGCAAACCCACCGCTCCCAAGAGGTCTTCTGTCCCAGTCCGTTTGGTCATATTATACATAGGAAGATAATTTGCTGTGTGGTGCTCAGCCAATCAGAGCCAGCGTTTCCTGGAGGCGGGGAATTTCCAATCCCCAGCCAGAAGACTTGCCTGAAGACAAGTGTCGGGGATCGGGGAGAAGATGCAGTGGAGCTGACAGCGCTTCTTAGGTGATGTAAGTGTTTTTGTTTTCTGCAGCTAGGGCTTAGTTTAGGGCTCTTCCAATAGGATTTCCTACTGTACAAGGTTCATCACACCGCACATTTTCATACGATGCAACAGAGAGGAAGGCTCCTTAGGAAAACATGGGCTGCAAAACATCACAAGTTGCGGGCATTTCGCGAAGCCCGCAAGGTTCTTGACTCGCAATGTCGCATGCTACAAAACATCAAAAATGCGAAGAAACCCAAAGGAAAGAGATCAGAGGTGGGCAGGAAATATAATGTCACTCGCAGTCACCAATAACATGGTGGATCAGCCATCTGCAGCCGGCGGCTCTCCTGCTGTTCTTTAACCGCAGTGTGATGGGAGTTACATATCACAGTCCACTTTATGTAGTAGTACAAGTACATTGTTAGGGTTTTATATCATTGAAGCTTAATTTATATAAAACCCTAACAATATACTTGTACTACTACATAAAGTGGTCTGTGATATGTAACTCCCATCACACTGCGGTTACAGAACAGCGGGAGAGCCGCCGGCTGCAGATGGCTGATCCACCATTGTGTAACGAAAGTTCTACAATTTGTTTACTAACTCATTGTGTCAGATCATCGTTTTGCTGTCAGTAAAGGGGAACATTCTTCTTTACATCCAGTTCGGAAGGGGTAACATCACTCCTTAGGTAGAGAGCACCAAAAAGGTGAGTGAGGAGATGCATAAGGCCATCCATGCTCCTCTGGGCAATATGTACATAAGGAAGATGGAACAATACCTCTGCAGCGTCACCTATTGGATGGCAGCATTCCTTCAAATCAATGCTTAACCCTTTATATAACTATATATTACGGGTCAAGCATTCATTTAAAAGAATGCTGCCATCCAATAGGTGGCGCTGCAGAGGTATTGTTTCATCTTTCTTCTTTACATCCAAAGACTAAAAGCATGTACAAACGTAATACTTTCCACAGCTGTGTATCCTGTCTACTCAATCCTCTGTGTCCTAAATGTCAGTATCAATCTATCTTCTGTGCTGACAGTTTGCTACAATGTATCATCTTGGGGTCCAGACTTGGATTGCAGAGGATTGTATAGACTGAATTTAACTGTAGCAAAGCCTCAACTGTAGGAAATGTTGCGTTTGCACGGGTTTCAGCCTCTGGTTTCCAATCATTTATACCAATAACGTAGTGCAATTTACTTAAAGGGGTTGTCCATGTGTAAACTATTGCTGTCCTATCCTTGAGCTAGGCCACCAGTAGTAGATTGATGGGGCTCCAACTGATCAGCTATTCAGCGGCCGATGCTCACCTGCTCTCATATGACTTCTGCAGGAAGCAGACAGCTCTGTTCCCACTGCAGTGGGGAGGTTTGGTATTTAAGGCTATTCATTTCAATGGGAACTTAGCCTGCAATATGAGGCCGGGCCACTGCTGTGGAAACAGAGCTGTCTGCTTCTTGTAGAGATTAGCTAGTGTACAAGCATATCGTCCCAGCAAACAGCAGATTGGTGGGGGTCCGGGCAGCAGACCCCACTAATCTACTATTGATTGTCTATCTTAAGGACAGGTCATCAGTGGTTTACAACTGGACAACCCCTTTGTCTTCTCTTCTATTTCTACAGATTGAGGCCAGAAAAGAACAAATTTCATAAACAAAGAAGGTGCTGAAAGAAGCTGAGGGAAATGACCTGGAGAAGCTGGTGTAGTATGTAGGATGCCCTAATTGTCATCATAATAGGGTTACGATTGTGGTGTGCACCATGTAAATGAGCGTGCAGCTATTTCTAATGGAATTTTTCCTTCCAGATCCCCCTGTGTATTAATCCTTAGGATTCCGTATATCAGCTACCATTATGATCAGTTCATACGAGCTGTAATGACGACATGTGATGCTGGGAGGAAAATTCATCAAAACTGGTGCAGGTGAAAACTTTGACTGTGGGGATCCAACCACTGGGACCTCCACTGATCTCAAGAACTGGGGTCCTTATGGTCCCACCACAGCAGAGATCTTGCATGTCTACTACCAATTCATTTAAATGACAGCACTGGAGATTGCTCGGCGTTTATACAATTTCAGCATTGTCATTGAATGAATAGAATGGTGCTGCACATGCGCAATCTCCTCTCCATTCATGTAGGGATTTTCAGAAACTCTATTTTCGGGCTGGGTGGGAGTCCAAGCGGTTGGACCACCACTGCAGTTATAAGGTTATTCCCTATCCAGGAGACGCGGGATAACTTTAGGTCTTGATTAGAGATGAGCGAGCACCAAAATGCCCGGGTGCTCGTTATTCGGGACGAACTTTTCGCGATGCTCGAGGGTTCGTTTCGAGTAACGAACCCCATTGAAGTCAATGGGCGACCCGAGCATTTTTGTATTTCGCCGATGCTCGCTAAGGTTTCCTTGTGTGAAAATCTGGGCAATTCAAGAAAGTGATGGGAACGACATAGCAACGGATAGGGCAGGCGAGGGGCTACATGTTGGGCTGCAGCTCAAGTTCACAGGTCCCACTATTAAGCCACAATAGCGGCAAGAGTGGGGCCCCCCCCTCCCAAAAATTTTTACTTCTGAAAAGCCCTCATTAGCATGGCATACCTTAGCTAGGCACCACACTACCTCCAACAAAGCACAATCACTGCCTGCATGACACTCCACTGCCACTTCTCCTGTGTTACATGCTGCCCAACCGCCCCCCCTCCCCCCCACAGCGCACACCAAAGTGTCCCTGCGCAGCCTTCAGCTGCCCTAATGCCTCACCACCCTCATGTCTATTTAGAAGTGCGTCTGCCATGAGGAGGAACCGCAGGCACACACTGCAGAGGTTGGCACGGCTAGGCAGCGACCCTCTTTAAAAGGGGCGGGGCGATAGCCCACAATGCTGTACAGAAGCAATGAGAAATAGAATCCTGTGCCACCGCCATCAGGAGCTGCACACGTGGGCATAGCAATGGGGAACCTATGTGTCACACACTATTCATTCTGTCAAGGTGTCTCTGCATGCCCCAGTCAGACCGGGCTTTTTAATTCATAGACAAGGGCAGGTACAACTCCCTATTGTGAAGTCCCTGTCGACCGACAGCATGGGTGGCTTCCTGGAACCCACCGGCGGTACATAAAAATATCCCATTGCAGTGCCCAACACAGCTGAGGTAGTAATGTCGTGCTTAATGCAGGTGGGCTTCGGCCCACACTGCATGCCCCAGTCTGACTGGGGTTCTTTACAAGTGGAAACAGATGCATTTATAATTCCCTGTGGACCCACAGCATGGGTGGGTGCCAGGAAGCCACCGGCGGTACATAGAAATATCCCATTGCATTGCCCAACACAGCTGAGGTAGTAATGTCGTGCTTAATGCAGGTGGGCTTCGGCCCACACTGCATGCCCCAGTCTGACTGGGGTTCTTTACAAGTGGAAACAGATGCATTTATAATTCCCTGTGGACCCACAGCAGGGGTGGGTGCCAGGAAGCCACCGGCGGTACATAGAAATATCCCATTGCATTGCCCAACACAGCTGAGGTAGTAATGTCGTGCTTAATGCAGGTGGGCTTCGGCCCACACTGCATGCCCCAGTCTGACTGGGGTTCTTTACAAGTGGAAACAGATGCATTTATAATTCCCTGTGGACCCACAGCAGGGGTGGGTGCCAGGAAGCCACCGGCGGTACATAGAAATATCCCATTGCATTGCCCAACACAGCTGAGGTAGTAATGTCGTGCTTAATGCAGGTGGGCTTCGGCCCACACTGCATGCCCCAGTCAGACTGGGGTTCTTTACAAGTGGACAGATGTAGGTTAAACTCCGTGTGCACCTACAGCATGGGTGGCTCCCTGGAACCCACCGGCGATACACAAAAATATCCCATTGCATTGCCCAACACAGCGGATGTAACGTCAGCTGTAATGCAGGTGGGCTAAAAATTCATTTGATTACACTGTAGGCGAGGGCCCACAAAAATTGCTGTATCAACAGTACTAATGTACATCCAAAAAATTGGCCATGGCCAACCAAGAGGGCAGGTGAAACCCATTAATCGCTTTGGTTAATGTGGCTTAAGTGGTAACTAGGCCTGGAGGCAGCCCAGTTTAACGAAAAATTGGTTCAAGTTAAAGTTTCAACGCTTTTAAGAGCATTGAAACATAAAAATTGTTTAGAAAAATTAGATGAGTGAGCCTTGTGGCCCTAAGAAAAATTGCCCGTTCAGCGTGATTACGTGAGGTTTCAGGAGGAGGAGCAGGAGGAGGAGGAGGAATATTAGACACAGATTGATGAAGCAGAAATGTCCCCGTTTTGGATGGTGAGAGAGAACGTAGCTTCCATCTGCGGGTGCAGCCTACGTATTGCTTACGTATCGCTGCTGTCCACTGGTGGAGAAGAGAAGTCTGGGGAAATCCAGGCTTTGTTCATCTTGATGAGTGTAAGCCTGTCGGCACTGTCGGTTGACAGGTGGGTACGCTTATCCGTGATGATTCCCCCAGCCACACTAAACACACTCTCTGACAAGACGCTAGCCGCAGGACAAGCAAGCACCTCCAGGGCATACAGCGCGAGTTCAGGCCACGTGTCCAGCTTCGACACCCAGTAGTTGTAGGGGGCAGAGGCGTCACGGAGGACGGTCGTACGATCGGCTACGTACTCCCTCACCATCCTTTTACAGTGCTCCCGCCGACTCAGCCTTGACTGGGGAGCGGTGACACAGTCTTGCTGGGGAGCCATAAAGCTGGCAAAGGCCTTGGAGAATGTTCCCCTGCCTGCGCTGTACATGCTGCCTGATCTCTGCGCCTCCCCTGCTACCTGGCCCTCGGAACTGCGCCTACTGCCACTAGCGCTGTCGGATGGGAAGGTTACCATCAGTTTGTCCACCAGCGCCCTGTGGTATAGCATCATTCTCGAACCCCTTTCCTCTTCGGGAATGAGAGTGCAAAGGCTCTCCTTATACCGTGGATCGAGCAGTGTGTACACCCAGTAATCCGTAGTGGCCAGAATGCGTGTAACGCGAGGGTCACGAGAAAGGCATCCTAACATGAAGTCAGCCATGTGTGCCAGGGTACCTGTACGCAACACATGGCTGTCCTCACTAGGAAGATCACTTTCAGGATCCTCCTCCTCCTCCTCCTCCCTCTCCTCAGGCCATACATGCTGAAAGGATGACAGCCCAGCAGCATGTGTACCCTCACCAGTGGGCCAAGCTGTCTCTTCCCCCTCCTCCTCATCCTCCTCATGCTCCTCCTCCTCCTCCTCAACGCGCTGAGATATAGACAGGCGGGTGCTCTGACTATCCAGCGACATACTGTCTTCCCCCGGCTCTGTTTCCGAGCGCAAAGCATCTGCCTTTATGCTTTGCAGGGAACTTCTCAAGATGCATAGCAGAGGAATGGTGACGCTAATGATTGCAGCATCGCCGCTCACCACCTGGGTAGACTCCTCAAATTTTCCAAGGACCTGGCAGATGGCTGCCAACCAGGGCCACTCTTCTGTAAATAATTGAGGAGGCTGACTCCCACTGCGCCGCGCAAGTTGGAGTTGGTATTCCACTATAGCTCTACGCTGCTCATAGAGTCTGGCCAACATGTGGAGCGTAGAGTTCCACTGTGTGGGCACGTCGCACAGCAGTCGGTGCACTGGCAGATTAAACCTATGTTGCAGTGTCCGCAGGGTGGCAGCGTGCGTGTGGGATTTGCGGAAATGTGCGCAGAGCTGGCGCACCTTTCCGAGCAGGTATGACAAGTGGGGGTAGCTTTTCAGAAAGCGCTGAACCACCAAATTAAACACATGGGCCAGGCATGGCACGTGCGTGAGGCTGCCGAGCTGCAGAGCCGCCACCAGCTTACGGCCGTTGTCACACACGACCATGCCCGGTTGGAGGCTCAGCGGCGCAAGCCAGTGGTCGGTCTGCTCTGTCAGACCCTGCAGCAGTTCGTGGGCCGTGTGCCTCTTCTCTCCTAAGCTGAGTAGTTTCAGCACGGCCTGCTGACGCTTGCCCACCGCTGTGCTGCCACGCCGCGTGGCACCGACTGCTGGCGACGTGCTGCTGACACATCTTGATTGCGAGACAGAGGTTGCGTTGGAGGAGGAGGAGGAGGAAGGTGCTTTAGTGGAGGAAGCATACACCGCCGCAGATACCACCACCGAGCTGTGGCCCGCAATTCTGGGGGTGGGTAGGACGTGAGCGGTCCCAGGCTCTGACTCTGTCCCAGCCTCCACTAAATTCACCCAATGTGCCGTCAGGGAGATATAGTGGCCCTGCCCGCCTGTGCTTGTCCACGTGTCCGTTGTTAAGTGGACCTTGGGAGTAACCGCGTTGGTGAGGGCGCGTACAATGTTGCGGGAGACGTGGTCGTGCAGGGCTGGGACGGCACATCGGGAAAAGTAGTGGCGACTGGGAACTGAGTAGCGCGGGGCCGCCGCCGCCATCATGCTTTTGAAAGCCTCCGTTTCCACAAGCCTATACGGCAGCATCTCTAGGCTGATCAATTTTGCAATGTGCACGTTTAACGCTTGAGCGTGCGGGTGCGTGGCGTCGTACTTGCGCTTGCGCTCAAACTGTGGCACTAGCGACGTCTGGACGCTGCGCTGAGAGACATTGCTGGATGGGGCCGAGGACAGCGGAGGTGAGGGTGTGGGTGCAGGCCAGGAGACGGTAGTGCCTGTGTCCTCAGAGGGGGGTTGGATCTCAGTGGCAGGTTGGGGCACAGGGGGAGAGGCAGTGGTGCAAACCGGAGGCGGTGAACGGGCATCGTCCCACAATGTGGGGTGCTTGGCCATCATATGCCTGCGCATGCTGTTGGTGGTGCCTCCCCAGCTGATCTTGGCGCGACAAAGGTTGCACACCACTGTTCGTCGGTCGTCAGGCGTCTCTGTGAAAAACTGCCACACCGTAGAGCACCTTAACCTGTGCAGGGTGGCATGGCGCGAGGGGGCGCTTTGGGAAACAGTTGGTGGATTATTCGGTCTGGCCCTGCCTCTACCCCTGGCCACCGCACTGGCTCGGCCTGTGCCCACACCCTCACTTGGCCCTCTGCGTCCTCGGCCGCGTCCACGTCCTCTAGGCCTACCCCTACCCCTCAGCATGCTGTATTACCAGTGATTTGATTTCCCAGGCAGGAAATAAATTGGCGCAAGCCTGCAGGCCAAATATAATTTTTTCGCTTTTTTGCAAAGGGAAGGCCCCACTGCGTATATTCAATGAACAATACGTTTAATAACTGTGGTGTGGCCCTGAAAAAGTGTCACACAACTTTAGTGTAGCAGAGTTATTAACTCTAGCAGAGCAGGTATTTGCCAGTCAGGAAAGACAATGGCGCAAGCCTGCAGTAAACCGTAGCTGGTTGCGTCTGATTTTTGTACGTTGTCCACGCAGCACACACGTACACGGAGACCTTAGGACTGACACAGGCAGGCCAAATATAATTTCTTTTCCTTTTTTGCAAAGGGAACGACCCACTGCGTATATTCAATGAACAATAACTTTTAGAACTGTAGTGTGGCCCTGAAAAAGTGACACACAACTTTAGTGTAGCAGAGTTATTAACTCTAGCAGAGCAGGTATTTGCCAGTCAGGAAAGACAATGGCGCAAGCCTGCAGTAAACCGTAGCTGGTTGCGTCTGATTTTTGTACGTTGTCCACGCAGCACACACGTACACGGAGACCTTAGGACTGACACAGGCAGGCCAAATATAATTTATTTTCCTTTTTTGCAAAGGGAAGGACCCACTGCGTATATTCAATGAACAATAACTGTGTTGTGGCCCTGCCTACACAATTCTGTCCCTGTAGTATCAATGTAGGGTGCAATGCTCTGCACAGACGATTTTTAGAAAAAAAAAAAAATGCAACGCTGCTAACAGCAGCCAGCACAGTACTGCACACGCTTAAATTTGGCCCTAGAAAGGACCATTGAGGTTCTTGAAGGCTACACTCACTCCTAACACTCTCCCTGCCTATGCACCACTTCTGTCCCTAATGCCGGGTGCAATGCTCTGCACTGCCGATTTTCGGGGGGAAAAAAAAAAAACACTGCTAGCAGCAGCCTGTACACAGGTAGATGTGGCCCTAAGAAGGACCTTTGGGGTTCTTGAAGCCTACACTGACTCCTAACGCTCTCCCTACAGCAGCACCAGCAGGATAGTACTTTCCCTCAGCTAACTCACAAGGCATGTGTGGCGAGCCGCGGGAGGGGCCGACTTTTATACTCGGGTGACATCTGATCTTCCCAGCCACTCACTGCAGGGGGGTGGTATAGGGCTTGAACGTCACAGGGGGAAGTTGTAATGCCTTCCCTGTCTTTCAATTGGCCAGAAAAGCGCGCTAACGTCTCAGAGAGGAAACTGAAAGTAACCAGAACACCGCGTGGTGCTCGTTACGAGTAACGAGCATCCCGAACACCCTAATATTCGCACGAATATCAAGCTCGGACGAGTACGTTCGCTCATCTCTAGTCTTGATACAATTCCTTTAAACGAAGGACTTAGATTCCTCCTTTCTACTGGAATCCATTACTGGGTTGGCCTCAAAGAACTGCAGTTGAGTTATTCCAAAAAGCGCTGTGTGGCAAACCACCCTCAGTGTAAGGCCAGACGTAGAATACGCATTTACTGCTGCTGAATTGTGTGCGGTAAATCTGCGGTGTGTCACAGTACAAGCAATGTAGATGGGACTTCACAAAATCTTGGCACTACTTAGTGCAGATTTTGCCACTGCGAAAATCAGTGTCAGATCCGTAATGTACGGCTTTACCCTAACAGTCACTTGGAGAAATCTTTCTATGGATGCGGCACCTGATGACTTCCTTTCATCTTAGACTTCTGGAAAGCAAGAAGAAAGTTGTCGTGAGAATGGAAGAGCAGCTGCTGAACTTGGAGGTACAGGAGACTGACAGAGAAGACAAGAAACAGATGGCCTCGTCCTCCAAGCTGAACTATCTGGATCCCCGGATTTCTATGGCTTGGTGAGTTCTTTTATTTCTTGTGGAAAGTTTGCATATTTTTCATGTCTGCAATTCAATTACGTATTGCATGTGTTTATGATGAAGGCTATCGCTGGTCTCACACCTTAGACAGTAGTTGACCAAATGGTTGCCTGGGTGACAGCTATTCCTTCTGACACACACGTAGGAAGTGCTATGTTGAGCTCCATCATGCCTGATCGCACTTACCCTTGTCAGGGTAGAGTTGGGACATCCCCGTACACATGAAATAGTAGTCTGGTCCTGCTAAAATTGACCTTCATATAATATGTATGGGAACATTTTAAAGGGAATCTGTCACCACCTAAAAGCACCATAAACTAAGTTCTACTACTCGAAGGGTAGGTTCCGAGGGGCCCAAGAATGATATAATTACCTAGCTCCCTGTTCCCCTGCTGTTCCCCATGGAAGGCGGCACCAGCGGACTCATCTCTACAGCTGTGTGTCCACTTCCATAGAGAGCAATATGTATTTCCTTGCACAGTCTGCAGACATGAGTCTACTTGTGCCACTTCCACATATGATGGCGCAGAAACAAGCCGGGTGAGTTTAAAAACGACACCCCCGGACTCCTCAGAACCTGCCCTGTAAGCTCTATAATTTAGTTTAGTTTGGTTGTCCGGCGCTCATAAGGATAACATAAAAACAGTCCGATAAATGGAAAACTTACTTAGATGGGAGCTCTCATGTCCTTGAGACCTCCCCAAATGGACTGCAGGCCAGGTAAGTTTATCCAAAACAATTGTCATCCAGAAAGGGGGATTTTAATTGACCAAATAGCAATAAATACAGGTAGGTAGACAAATCACTGGGTACAGGTAATAAAACAGACGATGCAACGTGGTTCAGGGCGGTATGTGCCCCTTTATCAAGCATACTAAAGAGGGTAACAGGACTTACTTTTATACTAGTTGGTATTTCCTTCATAGGGGAGTGGTGTACTGGCGCTGTTCTCGCGGTACGTCCCACATTGATGATGCCACGCATCATAACATGGTGACGCTGGCGTCCGTTACTGCTAGCCTTATATGAACGAGGTGTCTCCCCGAGCTCGCTCGCCTGGGTGCTGTCGCTGCATGTAGTTGTGATGTAACTATTGATATCAGACATATGGAACATTATCCCGAGTGGGCGCTCTTAGTTCACGTCACACGGCGCCATGGAATGATGCTGCGTTCCAGCGTGCATTCCACTGAACATTGACTGGCGTCCCTGGAGCGTCATGCACTCCAAACGGTGCATTCCAGCGGGGTGTGTATATCTCTTAGCTATTTAGCCATCCTGAGAGTTAAAACTTGTACTGTTGTTGTTTGTACAGCATTGATAAGTAAAACAATATGTTTAATACCGGTATGGTCCATTCCTGGTCCAATAACTATAACATTGTTAAAATGCTGAGGATTTGGGAAACATTAACCTTTTCCCGCTATAGTATGTACAGTTACGTTCTGCGGGGTCGGGGTATGTATGAAGAGAGATCGCACGGCTATCTCTTTTAATACATCTCAGATGCAGGCTGCTTATTACACCCGACACTCGGCGGCAAGAGTTGCAATCGGCCAGGTGGCCGATCCCGGCTGTTACCCATTTAAATGCCACAGTCAATTCTGACAAAGGCATTTAAATCCGCCGAATGATCGCAGGGAGCCGTGCGGGTGTCATGGCAGCCCGGGGCCTTCTGAAAGGCCCCGTAACTGTCTTGGCAGTATGCCTGTCAAGCTATCCCCATGGGGGGGCTTGATAGACTGCCTGCCCAATCGCAGTATGATGTAATGCTATTACATTACATCATACTGCAGGAGCGATGGAAACATCACATGTTGTGGTTCTCTGTGGGGACCATAAAAAAAGCAAAAATAACAATAAAGTTTTACTAATTTTTTAAAAACAAGTAATATAAGTTTTAAAAAAAACACCTTCTGCCATATTTTCAATAAAAGAATCTAAATAATGAAATAAAACTACATATTTGGTATCGCTGTGTTCGTAAAAGTGTGATTTATCAAAGTAACGCATTATTTAGCCCGCATGGTTAACGTCGTCCAAGAAAAAGAAAAAAAAGAAAGTAAGCGAGAAATGTACTTTTTTGGACACCCTGTCTCCAAGAAAAAATGCAATAAAAAGCGACTAAAAGGTCGTATCTGTTCCCAAGTGGTACCAACGTAAACTACAGGAAGTAGCAAAAAATGAGCCCTCGCACAACTATGTCGACGGAAAAATAAAAAAGTTATCGCACTCAGAAGAAAATAATATCAAAAAATGAAATGTCTTTGAATAAAAATACAAGTAGTACAGCAAAAAAAACCATACAAGTTTGGTATCATAGTAATCGTACTGAGCCATAGAATAAAGGTATTGAGACAAAAAACATAAAAGAATATGAGCATCCGTACATGAAAGAATATGAAAGAATATTATGTTTTTTGTCTCATATATATCTTATCACTGTTCAGATCGATGTTTTCATCATATATTTATTGTTCTTATTGACACATTTGTGAGACTTCATTATGTATATGAATTTTTTTTTTTTTTCCTCTCCCCTCTCCTCCCCTTTCTTTGTTAATCACTCCTCCATTATCTATTTGTACTTATCACACAGTCCTATCCAGCCGAACTGACGAAGGGGTTCTTCCCCGAAACGCGTATTCCATTGCTGGTTTTTAATTTCTGAAAAAATAATAAAAAAGAAGTGCTTTCACCATCACACATTGGACTTTGATCTACATCTTCTAGTAGCTTAGAGTGTTGCGCCTCCATACCAGTTCTTTTCACATCCTTTTTGCTACACTTACGCCCACACTGGTGGAGCGTCATCTGGTTGGCAGCACCTCCACCATTCAAAATACTCAATCATTGAAAACTCTCTGTACTCCATAAATATTCCACTACCCTCACTGGGTCTTGCTCCACCCTCCTTTTTCATTTCTTTTACTCTATTTATTAAGCGGCATGTAGGCGTAGCGCCAAGCAGCCTGTGAGGTATGCCGCTGTGTGGCGCAACGTGCGTTATTTTGCTACCGTTTGGCATTCCATACTGTGTGCCTGATGTGTTTTGCCACCATGCGACTTATCTATAGGTTTTGCTGCGCAGCTTGATATTCGGTCGCGCGTGTCTCCTGTATAATGCCGCCTGCGGTCTTTTTTGCTGTCAATGGCGGAGACCAGGAGGCAGCCTGTGTGTGTTCCAAAGTCGCCAGTGTTGGGCAATGCTCTGAGGTAGCTTCTCCTCCCCCACCCCAAACACTATGGCCCCCTACTACTACGCCATAGTCACGTTTCCTCCCTGCCCAATCCAACCTCAGCGTGATTCTGGGCTTGCTGTCGCCTGTAGTTCCTCCCATACCTGCAGTTCCCTGCAGCTAGCCGCACCGCAGATGTTGGATTCCAGTATAACACATGTACAGGGAGGGCCAGAGCCACGGTCCAAGTACGCTCTCGCTACAATACGAGATTTACATCCAGACGGAGAATATCTTGTGTCACGGACAACAGTGCTAGAACTGGTTGTCAGCTTAACTCCAGGCTTGCTGAGACCTGTGGTACCTTCCATACGGACAGAGTACTGGCACAGGGAGTCTTGGGACACATCGCTCCTCGTGTCTGCTCCACACCAGGGTGAGCCTTGCCTGTCAGTAGCTTCCCTGTTGTCCCTCCTGCAGTTGCCTGCAGGCAGACGTACCGCAGTGTCCGAGCCCAGGATGACACGCGGACAGCGGCCGGCGAGCGCCACTTACTAAGTACGCTGTCTACAGTACAAGATTACATCCAGCAGAGATTATCTCGTCTTCTGAACAAGAACGTTCAAACTATTTGCCGGCATTACTCCAGCCTTGTTGAGACCTGTGGTAACTTCCTTATGGATGGACACATAGTTTCCCTCGTCTGCTCCAGACTGGGTTGAGCATTACCTGTCGGTAGCTCCCGTTGCCCCTCCTGCAGCTCCCTGCAGGCAGCCCTGACGCAGTGTCAGAGTCGCCTTGGCTTTCGTCTGGCCCTCTTGTCAGTTCAAGTCGTGCCCTTCGTGGGCGCCTCACACTGACTCCGCTCCGCGGCGGTACAGGATCACCATGTCAGGCACATTCTAGCCGTGTTCCGGCACATGTTACTCGGACAGCAGGTGCCTCGTCTGAAACTCTGCATTGAGAGCTTTCTCCCGGTGGGGGGTTGGGACCGCTACTCCGGCTCCTTTATGCTCAGTCTCTGAGCTTGCTGGATGCTTAGGCTTCAGTTAACGCTGGTCGCGGTGAAGAAGCTGGTTATGCTTCTTTACACCTGCGGCTTCTTTTATTTTCCCATCCCCTTGGGTACTGCTCTAGAACATCCCAAAGTCTTTGCTGTGTCCCCCAATGATACAGATGAGAAAACAAGATTTTTGTAAGAACTTCTCATAAAATCTCTTTCTCGTCTTGTTCATTGGGGGACACAGCACCCACCCAGTCTGGTATTAGAACGGTAACGTATGCTTCTCTTGGTTGGAGTGTTCTCAGTTCGGTCGCACTTGGTGTTAGATTGATTATTGTTATTTATTATCTATTATCATATCCTACTGGCCGCTCCTACTGCTTGCATACAAGCTGAGCTAGCATGATGCTTGGAGGGGGTTATAGCTCGTGGGAGGAGTTAACACTTTTTATGCTTAGAGTCGCCTCCTAGTGGCAGAAGCTATACCCAAGGTCATGCTGTATCCCCCAAAGAAAAAGACAAAAAAGAGATTTTATGATAAGTTCTTACAAAAATCTTGTTTTTTTTTTGTTTTTGTTTTTTTTAAACCTTGAGAAATTACCATATGCTCGAATAATCAAGTTCCCACCAGGCGTCAGTGCTGACACTTATGTTCCTTATGCTTGGTTTCTCTGTGCGACAGCAGAGTGCCGGCGTTTTTTACCACGATTTGCGGATCGCATGACGGATGCACATCCGCAAATCACGTGACCGGGGCCGAAAAATCACCCCAAAAAACTGCTCCTAGCCGCGTTTCAATAGAAACGGGCCGGAGCTGTCCAGCGCATTGAATTCAACGGAGCCGACAATACAGCCGGCTCCATTGAAAGCAATGCGCTGCGGGCGATCGCGGGATGAATTGTCGGAAAGGGCTTAAATATATAAGCCCTTCCCTGCAATTCATCCAGAAATGTGTAAAAATAAAAAAAATATATATACTCACCTTGTCCCGGCAGACGGAGTTCAGCGCGGCCGGCCTGCAGTGGGTGTGAGTGGGTGTGAGTGAGAGCTGCCTCTGATTGGCTCAGCGCTGAGCCAATCAGGGGCAGCTCTCACTCACACCCACTGCAGGCCGACCGCGCTGAACTCCGTCTGCCAGGACAAGGTGAGTATATATTTTTTTTTTAGAAGTTGGAATGAGTCTTGTGTGACGCAGACAGCAGAGGCCGAGAGATGGGAGAAGAGACGCACGTCAGTATGTGCTTTTTTTTTTCCCAAATGCATATAACAGATAGCACTGCAAGGGGGTCTAATGGGCATTATAACTGTAAGAGGGTCACGAGGGGCATTGTTACTAAATAGGGAGGAGGCTCCTTCTGTATCCTGAATGGCCCCTGTGATGAGATCATGGGGTACCGTTCGGTAACCAGGATAGCTTTGGGCCTTGTGAAGGTCTCCCAGGATTGCTATGGATTTCTTCCTTTCAAAGTCCTGCATGTGGCAAGGCTTAATAGGAAGACATTAAAGGGATTGTCCAACTTAACATGTTAGAAAAGAGCAAACAACCCGAACCACTTAAGCTTTTCTGACTAATAATTACACCAATCTTTACCCAGTACCCAATATGAACCAAAAATATACTGTACAGACATTAAATGCTGCATAGACCAAATGCATTCAGGAAAGTGGGGTTCAGTTACTTTCTCTAATGAGGATGTGGGACACATGGGTGGAGAGGGTGCATGAGAAATATGGAGGCAGCCACCGCTTTAAATATATCAAAAAACAGATTTACTCTGCATTTCCTACCAACAAATTGAACGCGCAGGTTCATATATGCCGTGGCTGCGACAATACAAGCAGCTGCAGCACTACTGCAAGTAATTAATATCTGAATTTAAATGACATTATTGTTATATCTACTGACACATAAACTCGTGAGGTTCTTAGCACACATTTTGATCAAAACATGTGAGCCCATCTGCCACGACAAGGCGACCTCTTGTAGATGGGACCTACACTACACTAACCTCTCTTTGGGCCTATTGGGCTAACCCCTTCAAGTTCTCACTGTGGCAGGGAGAGGAAAACACATTACAATATTGATATTTTTGGTAATTTATGATCTAACTGATGCTTGGGGTCTAAGTTGAAATCCATTTTTCCATCAGTGTAGATGTCTGATGGCTTGTTTTTTACAGGACGATTTTTATTTTTCAATTAGTGGACCATAAAATGTATTGAAAAACTTCCTGCAGATTTTTAAGTGAAGTTAAATGGAAAAAAAGCAATTACACTATTTTTGTCTGTTTTTTACAATGTACACATTGCATCAAAAATGAGATGATGACTTTATTCTGTGGGTCGGTATGATTGTGATACTAAATTTAAATAGCTTTTTGTTGGGCGACATTTAAAAAATGAAATAGTTTTTTAAAAATAATTTTGAGTTTTTTTATTTTTCTATTGCTGCAGCTGTGTGGAGGCTTGTTTATTGTCATTGACCGACGGTTTCTATTTCTACTATTTTGGAGTATGAACGACTTTTTGACTGCTTTTTATATTTTTTTTAGTAAATATATATATATATTTTTATTAAAAAATACTTTTTCACTTATTTTTAAATCTTTTTTTTAGGCCGCTCAGGAGACTTGAACTTGTGATCATTGGATCACTTAAAAAAAAAAAATCCGGCCTCCTCCACCCCTTAATAGCCGGCCATCACTCACCTCATTTCCCCATCGCTCATTACAATACTGTGATGGACGGGAGGAAATGCAATTACCAGTAAATGTGAAATAATCATAGACATGTGCTACGATGTCACTAAGAAAAAAAAAAAATCCGGCCTCCTTCCACCCCTTAATAGCCGGCCATCGCACACCAATGTGTTTCCCCCTCACCCGTGGCAGCACCATCAGCTGCTGCTGTCATTGGTTGGGGGAAATCCATCTACTGGTAAAAAAACAAAAGCAATTTTTTTAAGGTGTTTAGTATAATGCACATGCCTATGATTCTACAGGGCGCAGATGTTGTGGCGCCTGTACTTACCGCCAGCTGGGTGGTACTGCTGGCACACTCCTAAGGGGTCCCTCGGCGTCCTTCCTCTTGATGTTCTCACGGGGGCTCAGGAGGGCCGCTCGCTCTGGTGGTGGTAGAGCCAGTGTCTAAGAGGGTCTTCAAGGTGGAGAATGAAAACCCTCTGAACATGGCCTGTTCTTTAGATGACGGATGGAAGTCCTTGGCCTCTGCTGCTTCCACGGCGTCCAGATGGAATGGCTCTAGATGTTCAATTTCTGTTGATTTACTTACCTCAGGGATGTGCGGTGGGGGCACCCTCAGGGATTCCACAGAGATCCAGTCGATTTGCTGGAAGAAGCGGTGCTTTCGGATGTCTCCGTTGACTCCGAGACGCTTTGCTGAGTTTTTCTTAAGGAGCTGAAATAAGAAATGTAGTTGTGATTACAGACTATAATTACAAGAATCTGACTAGAAAAGACAATAAAAGCATCACAAATTATTCCAACACCATTAGCAAAAAGAATAAATAAAAGTGACCTGCTCACCTGTAAGATGATGTTCTTCGCTCCGGAGGTGGACTCATTGAAGAGTTTGTGATGATACTTACGCTCACCGGTAATCATCTGATTCATGATGACTCCAAATGAAAACCAATCGACGGCGGCGTTATATTCCTCTCTGGCGTCCATCTGCCATAAACAGAAAACAGTTAGTAAGCTGGTAAATACGTTCTACATCATCTGCTGTCTCCACGATCCACAACCCAAGAACATGATTACATTTATGTAAAAAAAATGGTAGGAAGAGTCTATTCCTCTCACCTCAGGAGCAACATAGTCTTCGGTTCCAGCATAATCGTTGGCCGTTCGGTCTCCATACATGTTCTCTAAGGCCAGACCGAAATCGGTGATCTTCACGTGGCCCGTCTCAGCCACCAGGATGTTCTCGGGCTTCAGATCTCTGTGGATGATCCCCATGGTGTGGAGGTGCTGGATGCCGCACACCATCTCCGCAGCGTAGAATCTGGTGCTGTTGACATCAAGCCGTCCCTTCACCTGCAGGAGTTGGTCCAGGTCCCCGCAGCTCAGGTACTCCAATCCAAGCAGAACGTGTGTCTGTAATGTAGAAGAGATATGTAAGAGGTTGGTTAATAGGAAGATATACTACAATGTCCACATCTACGGGGCACATAGCGGTGGAGTTTGGAGATGTGTGATAATAACTATACCTTGGTCTGAAATGCAAATTCTGCATGGACGAGGAAGGGACTCCCAGACGTCAGCTGCAACACGCGGTGCTCCACCATCACATCCGCCAGCTCCACTTCCGCTAGCAGGGCTCTCTTCTTGATGACCTTTACAGCAAACTGCTGGCACGTAACGGTGTCTTCTGCCAGCACGACTTCCCCGTAGGCTCCCCGGCCGAGCACATGGTGGAATCGTAGTCTCTTTCGGATGGTCTTAGAGGTGGTGCTTCCTGATCTTGTTGGCCGAACACCACTGGGTCCTCCTAACAGGGGGCAGAATAGTAGAAGTGATGATGTACCATGCGCTGCACATTATTCACACTGACCGGAATAATGCACATGTGTAATGTATATGTGGTGTAGATAGTTTTGAATATATATAGAAGCAACAACTGTTACCTTAAGGGCGGCTTCACACGACCGTATGTACAAAAACGAACACCCCAGTACAACATATTTTTGCATGAAGAAGATTGTTGAGGTTGATTTACACGCGTGTCTGCGCACAGTACTGTACTTATTGCGCACGTGGTGCCAGTTTACATGCGTTCCTTACACCCTCTTCCATGGATTAACCAGCTATTTAGCCTAATGAGATCCAAATGTGTTCTTTTTGTTACGTTTTGCACTGTGTTTCACGCATCGTCTAGAGTCTTTGCACATCACCTGTGGAATTCTATGGGGACCTTTGGTGCAACAAAGATAGAGAGGGGCCTAATTTTTTGTGCAGTTTTATGTCCAGCAAGATGGCGCACCACCGCACTACCACCGAGCTGTGAGAGACAATCTCCATGGCGCTCTGCCAGGATGCTGGGTAGGATGGAGAGGTGCTGTTGAATTCCTTCCCCATTCCCGTGATGTAACACCCCTCGATGTTAATCTGTGGGAAACCCTAAAGTATGTGATATATCATAGAAAACCCGCTACACTGGCTGCACTCTGGGGAGAAATTGTGACGTCATGCAGATCAATCCCTGCGGAAACTGTAACCAATGTCGTTCATGCAGAACTTCACCGAATCAGAAGTGTCTGGATGTTAATGGTGGACCATGAAAGGAAAGACAAAAACTGGTAGCGACACAAACTGCCAGAACACTGATATTAGACTAGAGAGAATTAGTCCAAACTTCTCTTTTATTGGTGACCGCCCAGCATACAGAACGCGTTTTGGGGTAAATGACCCCTTCCTCAGTTTAGCTGGGGGCGCACTAACAATTCCATGAATAGGTCCACAAGTGGGAGAGTTATAATTGCATAAAAGGAAAGGAGAAGAAGAAGACAAAACAGAATAATATTCAGATACACGATATTGAGTACATAAAATATTGTCTATGAGAGCAAGACATAATAATAATAATAATCTTTATTTGTATAGCGCCAACATATTCCGCAGCGCTTACATAGACAAGGGGAATACAGAAAGACAAAAGTACAAAAATTACAGAACCACGGTTACATAGTAATCAGTTGATGGAAACAATAGGGGTGAGGGTCCTGCTCCAACGAGCTTACATACTACAGATAATGGGGTGATACAGAAGGTAAAGGGCAGGAGATGTGCACCGTATGGCGGAGATGTACACGGTATGGCGAGGTGGAGAGTGAGGGATTCTATACACAGACAATGGTCAGACATTTGGCCGTGTAACGGCAGAATCGCTATGACTGCAGGAACGGTTTATGATGGCTAGCAGGGATTGCAGTCAGTAGGTCAGGGAGCATGTTATCAGGCGGAGTACAGAGGGGTTTGTTTAGGGTATGCGGTATGCCTCCCTGAAGAGGTGCGTTTTTAGAGCACGCCTGAAATTCTGCGAGTCCTGGATTGCCCGGGTAGCCTTTGGTAGTGCGTTCCAGAGGACAGCGGGAATGAGAAGTTCAAATTAAAGGGGTTGTCCCGCGCCGAAACGTTTTTTTTTTTTTCAACAGCCCCCCCATTCGGCGCGAGACAACCCCGATGCAGGGGTTAAACAAGAACACCGCACAGCGCTTACCTGAATCCCCGCGCTCCGGTGACTTCTTACTTACCTGCTGAAGATGGCCGCCGGGATCTTCTCCCTCGGTGGACCGGAGGGCTTCTGTGCGGTCCATTGCCGATTCCAGCCTCCTGATTGGCTGGAATCGGCACGTGACGGGGCGGAGCTACCAGGAGCCGGTCTCCGGCCCCATTGAGAAAAGAAGAAGACCCGGACTGCGCAAGCGCGTCTAATCTAGAGATTAGACGCTGAAAATTAGACGGCTCCATGGAAACGAGGACGCTAGCAACGGAACAGGTAAGTGAAAAATTTCTGATAACTTCTGTATGGCTCATAATTAATGCACAATGTACATTACAAAGTGCATTAATATGGCCATACAGAAGTGTATAGACCCACTTTGTTTCGCGGGACAACCCCTTTAAGGGGGCGCTCAGTCTGGTCGTTAGCAGAGGGGAGAGCCCGAGCTGGGTGATGGATTGAGATGAGAGAGGCAATATAGGGGGGCGCTGCGCTGTGGAGGGCTTTGTGGATGAGGGTAGCGAGTTTAAATTGTATTCTGTATTTAACGAGCAGCCAGTGCATAATAATTCTATGTACATAGTAGATGATGCAGGAATATAACACACAGCGGTGTTGTGCACATTATGTTCTGCCATAGAGGGATATATGAGGTGTGACCGCTGCCGGGACACATGCTTGTAGGCACCTGAAGGGAGCGGCACTTTGTCTGGATTGCACTTCCATGAAAACCCCATCACCAAAATCCACATTAAACCGCGTATCATCAGTGCGGATCTAAAGCCGACTTCACCCCTTCGATTGAAAAGGTGAAATCTGCATCAGATCTGCATAAAAAACTGCAGAATTTGATGTGGTTTTTAATGCAAATTTTGGTGCAGATTTCCCACTACAGAAACTCTGCACCATTTCCATGATGTGTGACTGAACCCTAAAACACATTTTAACCTCCAAAGGTTCTCCGCTGTAAAGCATATCCCGGTGTAAACGTCCTACAGACCGGCAGCCAATAACATCACAGCTCCTTATTGTTCTAGAACTTCTTAGAGACTTTCCTTCCCGTTTATAAACAGATTACAGTTACAAATGTCAGGGGTCATTCACACAGCGTATTCAGCTTCAGTCCGTGAATAACACAGCATTTTCACAGTTTAGGTAAGCTGTCCAGACAACGCGATATAGGCAGTACAATCCCACTCTGGGACCCTGTATCCCACTTTTTCCCGGGACCCCAGCGGGACAGCCTTTTTCAATTTTTCGGGACGTCTGGTCACCATTACAGTGATTACCAGCCGGGTTGCCGCAGCTTCCCAGCTGGTAATTACTTTGCTGTGCCGCTGCTGGATTCCACTGACTGTAGTGTGTGCTTCCAGGATCTTATGTCCCCATCTCCCCTGACCTCTTCTCCTTAGTTCCGCAGGAGAAGAGGAGAGGGGAGGAGGTGCTGCTGCGGGCACTGAGAAGAGGAGCAGTGGCTTTCTTAAGACCAGGAGAAGGTAAGTATATGGGGCGGCTCTATTACTACTGGGGATACTGTATGGGGTCATGAGCTTCATCGCTCATCATTTATGTAGCAATAAAGATCAGCGATGATCGGCTGGATGACGTGATGGGGGTTAGGGTCGCAGATTCACGCAATACTTCCGCTGTGCTAGCGTGACGGCAAATAGAGCATGCCACGTTTTCTTTCACACTGCGAAATTCCGCGGTGGAATTCCGCATCGTGAACATTGAGCTATTAGGTTCAATAGAACCTAATAGCTCTGGGGTAATACCGCGGATTTCCGCCGCATAAAACGCGGCAGAAATTCGGGCGTGGGCATTATCCCTTAATCGTAGCTTCAGGATGTCCAAAGTGCGTCAGCTGTTCTCTGGTGTGCGTACATCTGCTGGGCCGTCATATTAATGGGTTTAAAACTAGGCATTTCATCTGTTCCTTGCACGCTGGTCATGTGACTTTAGTTACTATAAAAGCCTGCTTATGGTGGTGGATAATATTTTTTCTGAAGGAGGCAAATGTAAGCCTGGTTCTGGGACTGTGGCTATATAGTAAGTTTGGTGCTGGCAATGTCTAGGTCAGTGGTTCCCAAACTTTTTTAGCCATGGAGCCCTTTTTGAATGAAAAATTTCTCGTGGAGCCCCAAGGTGTGGTCTGGGGAGGGGTTGGGGGCGGGGCTTATTACAACATATGATTTTTACCTCCATCATTAGAAAAAGTACATTATAAAAGGCGGTTTAAAAAAACAACTAGGGAGGAACGCTGGAGTGCTGGAAGGGCTATTGATATACATTATATTTAAAATTAATATGCTGCAGAATTAACTCCCCCACCGCATGTCAATATCCACACGGGTTTTGTGCTCATTTTTTCCACAGTGTGTGGATGAGATTTTTAAAATGTCATCCACTTTGCTGCTACTGTAAATTCTGCAGCAAATCCGCCCCGTGTAGTAATAGTGACTCCTTATATTGGTGGTCCCAGTAGTACTGGTAGCAGCATGCCCTATATTGACCCAGTAGTAATAGCTTCCCCCATATTGGCCACAGTAGTAATAGTATCCCCTAATGCAGACCCAGTAGTAATAATGTCCCCTATTGCGGCCCCAGTACTAATAGGCTGCCCCATTGCGGAACCAATTGTAATAGTGATCCCCTATATTAGTGGACCCAGTAATAATAGCAATCCCTATACTGGCCCCAGTAGTAATAGCATCCCCTATATTGGCCCCAGTAGTAATAATGACTCCCATTGCCACCCCAGTAGTAATATCATCCCCTTTTTTGGCCCCAGTAGTAATAGTGTCCCCTATATTGGCTCCAATAGTAATAGCGTCTCTTATATTGGCCCCAGTAGTAATAGTGATCTATATTTTGGCCCCCGTAGTGATACGTTGCCCCATTGCCATCCCAGTAGTAATATCATCCCCTTTTTTGGCCCCAGTAGTAATAGTGTCCCCTATATTGGCTCCAATAGTAATACCGTCCCTTATATTGGCCCCAGTAGTAATAATGACCTATGTTTTGGCCCCCGTAGTGATAGGTTTCCCCATTGCCATCCCAGTAGTAATAGGCTCCCCCATTGCGGCCCCAGTAGTGATAGCACCCCACATTGTCACCACAGTAGTAATAGAGTCCCCAATTGCCATCCGAATTGTTATAGGGTCCCCTATTGCGGCCCTAGTAGTAATAGGGTTCCTCATTTCCGCTATGCTCTTTAGATGCAGGGATATGTTTAGCAGTGTAGATTACAATAGGAGTGATTGGGACAGCCATGGGCCCCCTTTCCTTGGAGTCTCGGGTCGCCCCTATTGTAATCCGCCATTGATCCCAGCTCTAATTACCCCTGTAGCGGTGTCTCGACAGCCTGTACTAAGGAAATCAGCATGCAGGACCTGTGGTCGGCATAGCAACACGGATCACATGACCGGAGACGGCTCATTGATACGTGTTGCTACGCCGACTTCAGGTCCTGCATGCTGATTTACTCTGTACAGTCTACCCAGACACTGCTCCAGGGGTGAGTATAGCGGGGACCTAGACCCTCCATCGGAGCTGCTAAGAAGCTCTTGGGGCTCTGCGGAGCACACTTTGGGAAACCCTGGTCTAGGTAATAATCTTGGTTCTTGTATGGTATTTATTTAGTAAGCTTACTTCTGTTATTGTATCTATGTAGTAAGCTCGGTTCTGGTACTGTGTCTATATAGTAGGTTTGGTGCTGGTAATGTCTATATAATAAGCTTGCTTCTGGTCTTGTATTTATGGAGTAAGATTAGTTCTGTTATGACATCTATACAATGAGCTTGGTTCTGGTACTGTATTTATACAGTAATCTTGTTTCCGTTGTTGTATGTTCCCATTGGAGATAAGCCTTGCCAGTGGTGTTTGGCAGCAGCCTATGGTACTTCTACATGGGATAATTTTCAGGTGATGAAGCGTTCTTATACTCGTCCCAGCAATAATTGTTCCTTTGCTTTTACACAGGAGTGATGATGGCTTAGTGACTGAAGGCGGAGCGGGCCGGCGATCGCTTCCATCCCCCTCCACTGACAGTAAACAGACAGTCATTCATAGATGAGCAGCTGCCTGTTTCCACGGGCCGATTGCAGTTAGTTTTTATACCTACAAATACCGAACAATAAACGAATGAATTATCGCTTGTCGTTCAGTCGCCGGCAGCATTTACAGCGAACGATTATCTTCAGGTTACCACGATCCAGCGACAATCTGAACAATAATCGTTCCACATAAAAGGGCCCAAAGTTCTTCTTCTCCCCAATGGAAACTCCTCCACTCTCTGCCGAGTGTGTACATGTATGGGGAAGTTGGGAGTGATAGCTATCGTCTTAATGAGGGTTTGCCTGACTAACAGCAAAAAACAGATTAATGGTAAAAGGGACGGTATGGTGGAGAACGAAGCAATGGGTGATGGGTAGAAGCCAAGGGGTTAATGTAGTTCTTGTAGTCTCTCCTGTGTTTGATGCCATATATTACCAATCATGTAGCTTATAGACATAGATTTCCTTAGTGGCAGACCAGCAGACAGAGGAGGCTGTTGTTTAACATACATTACTAACGTCCATAAATTAAGGGCACTTTAGATAAAACACACCGGAGTAAATGGTTGTATTTATTTCACTCATTTGTATAGCACATACATACTCCACAGCGCTGTACACAGTTATCATTTACATTGGACTTTGTCCCCGTGGGGGCTCACAATCTATATGAACACATGGCGGTAGATATGAATCCTGGACGCAGTGCTTAAAGGAATTGTCCAGTTGCAAACTATTGATAGACCCATTTGCAGGATAGCAGATCAGCAGGGATCCGCTGCCCAAAATCTCTACCGGTCAGCTGTCTTCTGTGTCAGTTCACTCATACACGGAGCTGAATTCTGGAGGTAGCAGACAGCTCCGTTACCACTTCAGTGGCTAAGTTGCCATTAAATTAAATTAAATAGCAGCTTTGCCTGTAATACTAAGTCCAGCCACTGCAGTGGGAACGTAGCTGTCTGCTTTTTGCAGAAATTTGCTAAATGCATGTGCACATCGGCTCA
Organism: Eleutherodactylus coqui; assembly: GCF_035609145.1. Classification (NCBI taxonomy): domain Eukaryota; kingdom Metazoa; phylum Chordata; class Amphibia; order Anura; family Eleutherodactylidae; genus Eleutherodactylus; species Eleutherodactylus coqui. The sequence goes on along the minus strand of NW_027102608.1, from coordinate 78,472 downwards.
AAAAAACAGCTGATTGGTGGAGATCCCAGGTGGTGGAGCCCATTAATCTGTAATTCGTAGCCTTTTCTGCAGATAGGCCCATCAATATTTTGCAACTAAACAACCCCTTTAAAAGTAACAGTAGTAGTAATACTCCTATCTGTAGGAGAATACTAAAATAAGAAAAGCCTTACAAATGTTGTATTTATAGTAATGACGCATTTTCTCATTTTTACAGTCTTTTGAGTTCATGTAGTTGTTTTGGCGAATGGCCGCCTGTATTCTGCTATTGCTCCTTAGTGGAGGTATTCACAGACCTCTGCCGCACTTACAGCGGGGTCATCACTTGTCTGTAAACTCCACTAATCTCTGTGGCTGTCATGTTGTATCCAGTAGCACAGTGGGCGGGCGGCGATGGCGCTGTGATCACCTCTGTTGGGGAGCAACGGATGGATATACACATTTCCTTATACCCACAGTAAGGCTGCGTTCACAAGTCGCTGATTTGGTGAAGATTTTGTCACAGATTTCTGTGTGGATCTGCAGCAGATTTCATCCTTTTAATTGCCTTCAAATCGCATGGGTGAATTCTGCGGCAGATCTGCAAGAAAATCCGCAGCTAATCCGCAACGTGTGAACACACCATAAAAACACGTCATCTAAACATGAACTGGAAGAAGACAACTGACCAAAAACTGTACATTTCAGAAGCAGATTAATAAATCACAGTAATATCTGGTATTTTCCATAATACAGTGTACATAAATACAGTATAATACAATGTACATAAATACAGTATAATACAATGTACATAAATACAGTATAATACAGTGTACATAAATACAGTATAATACAATGTACATAAATACAGTATAATACAGTGTACATAAATACAGTATAATACAGTGTACATAAATACAGTATAATACAATGTAACATTTGTATCACTTTCCCCTCTTTCTCCCTGGCAGACAACATATAAATCCTCAGACATGGCGGGTACAGTGTGTGGGACCCTGAGGGTGCGTTCACAACCAGCAGATTTGGTGCCGAAAACCACACCAAAATCTGTGTCAAACCTCATGCCAAAATCCGCCTCACAATCTGTACCGTTTACATGGATTTGGACACATATTTTGTAGCGCATCTGCACCAATATCTGCCACATGTGAACGCTTCCCAGACCTCCAGCGGTACCTGAGCCTCCCGGGTCTTCTTTCTGTATCTTTACAGGTGGATCCTTTTCTTCCTCTGAAGAATCCAGATGCCTCTTCTTGGGTTTCTGCTTCCCTCTGAGGCCTTTCTTCACCGAATCAGTCGGTGGAACGATGGACTTCATGGCCCTTGATGTTGTCTTCCTCTTCTTCCTCCTTTGGCCTTTGGTTGAAGCCATCTCTGAGTCCAAGACACGTCTTGGTCTTTTCTCTCCTTTCTCCCTCCGAATTTGCTCCATAAAATCGCTCTGCCCTGGTCCAGCAGACATCGCCTCCTTCTCCATCGCCAGTCTCCAACACTCTCAACTGCCCACTGCCGTGACAACACAATTGCCCTGACTGTAACCATGGCAGCAGTCATGTGATCAGTAACTGACCAATCACAGCCAACCATGATAAGTTTGAAAGCGTATGTCCGCCGGTCCTGAGATGGGAGGAAGGACATTTACAGGAATATTATCACTGTTTTCCTCAAACTAATGACAATCTTTATTAGTAAAATGGGAGCTCGTCATATCCGTGTGCTGAAGCCGTCTAGGACTTGGTGGGGGGTGATATTTGGGGGCGACATTCACATACATACAGGTTGTCTTTCTTTCTGCCATTTACTATTATTTTCTACAACATCATTTCATTGTACAAAAACTTCAATCCGTCCCCCATATTAAGCTTCTCATAGAGATGAACACCTGTAATAATCCGCTTTGCGGTGGTGTCCTTGTTTGGCAGATTTCCTGTTATGTCGCCATTTCCCCCATATGACATGGGGATACCTGAAATCCAGGCCGGGACTCTTGTATAGATATGGTGATTAATGATAATGTCTCTTTACAAGGTGCCTCAATAGATCTTCTTGTAGTTGGCGCACACACGTTCTGGGTGTCCACATCCGCAATCTGGATGTATGATAGCTGCAATTGTATCAGTATATCATCAGTAACCAGATGCAGAAGAAGCCACAAACCCCTCCAGTATATCTTTATATATGTCCACTTACGGACACGATAATTCATGGAGTCAGGAAGGACATTTTTTCCTCTAAGTGAGCTAAATGGCTGGTTTTTTTTTTTGCCTTTTTTGACCAAAAGGGAGGGGGGGGATGAAACAGACTGAACTAGAGGGACATGGTCTTCATTCAGCCTAACATACTATATATTTTATGTATAACATCATATATCATCAAGAGGGGGAGAGAGAACCACAAAACTAGCAGCAGTGCACAATGCCAGAGGACATATCAGCAAAAAGTCTATAGAATCTACGGAGAAGCAATGTCTGCAATAGAAGTAGTCAAAGAAGGGGGATAGAGGTAGAGAAACCCCTCGTATATCACCAGCTCACATTGGGAGGGCTTCCTAAGGGGTAACTGACAAAGGACACAGTGTACATATATAGCAAAATTACTAATGGCTAAATTTTACACATCTGAAGTAAGTCCGCAGCGTGGCTGCTCCGAAACTGCATCCTAGGTGCGGCAGCAGCGCCTGCCCCATTATAAAGCAATGGGAGAGAGAACTCTGCAATCCTCTGTCACAGTAGCAGCAGGGGATTCCTTCATCCTCGCGGGTAATCCCTTCACCCCCAACGTGCTTAAAGGGATTTCCCCACAAGGATGAAGGGATTCCCTGCCACTTCAGAGTTGTCCTATTGATCTCAATGGGGCCGGCGCTGCTGCCATCACCCCCATTGCAAGCAGAGGGAGATATAGCAGGAAGATAGAACATGCTGCGATGTGTTTCTCTCATAGCATCTCATCGCGGTGCTATGCAGGAAAACATCGCTCATGTGTATTCCCCCATTCAAATGAATGGAGTTCATATTTCTGCGTCTTGTACCACACATATCCCGCATGATTTTGTCGCCTGTGTGAAACCAGCCTTAATGTCTGTTATCTTCAGTCAACTAAAGGCCCTTTTACATGGCATCATAATCCTGCTAACTGCTCATTAGATCAAGCAGTTTGCAGTATAATTGTGCAGTGAAAGACCAATCAGCCATAAATCACTGATCGTATCTTTCATGCAGGCCAAGAAATCATTGTTGGTCTGCCGCTGCATTGGCCATGTGAACAGGCAGTCTTTCATCTATGAACAACCGCCTGTATACTGTAGATGGAGGCAGATGGGTCGGAGTGGTCCCCTCCCACTCGGCCACCATTCACTAAGCGATGATTGCTCCTATTACTGTCCTCACTGTGATGGCTGTCGGTCGCTCGTCTCATGTACAATGTGCTAGGTTATTATCATCCGGCAACATTTCGACTACATGTCTTTTTCAAGCCTTTTATGTTCCTTGCCATTGTAGCGCAGCACCGAGGGGAAATCCCCCCCGCCCCCCCCCCCCCTTCCCAGCATTCGACCACCCAACTCCAGTCTATTACTGCTAAGCACCCGAATCATCCTTCAGCAGTGCATTTTCAGTGCAGGAGGAACTAGTAGAGAAGTCGGGCGCTTAGCTACAGCGTGAGACAGTAAGGCCCAGAACTTGAAGATGTCACAACTTCCATACAGATAACAGCCCGGGGTTGCAGTATGCGGGAAGCGATATGGACCATGCTGGTGTAACCTAGGTATTTTCTGTATATAATTATATATGTACAGCCGGTATATAGTCATACAGTGGTGTAGTAGTAGGTGTCGCATACTAATACTCAATGACCACATAGCTCAACGTTCTGATCAGGTCCTCAGTATGGGCGGCTTCTCCTGCTTGTTGATAGATAGCGCCCACTTCTCATCACAACTCAGTCTCCTGCCTTTTTTTGATTTCCTCCACTCAGAACATCAAAGATTGGAGACTGAGCCGGGCCGATGATGAAGCACTGTCTTATCACCAAGCAGCTGAAGGTACCCGCGCCGCGCCAAGGATCTGGTCATAGTGCAGTCAGTCAAAGAATTTACTTTCATTGTGTTCCTCATTAGTCTGCGCTCTGCAATGACTTGTTAGGTTCAATCATGGCACAGCGCTCGCATAACTCAGCCATAGCAAAAGAGAGGATGCCTTGCCAGCTCCAGACACTGCAGTAGCAGGGTAGCATGAGGGAAGGCGGAGCGCCATAAAGTGGGATGAGAGGTGGGTGGTGGCAACAGTTACATTCCAAGTAAGGAGTGGACTGGAGAATGATAAAGAGGCATCCTGTGTGATAAGTAAGGGGGGGAGAACTATTAGGGTCATACTGTGTGATAAGGGAGGGAACTCTTTTATGGCATGATTTTTGGGTATATATAATGTATTGCATAACGTTTGTAAAAAAATTTGTGGGGGGATTGGGAACAAAAAAGGAAATTCTGCCATTTGATTTTTGGTTTTCAGTTTTACGGCGATCAGCGTGCAGAATAAATCATGTGATAACATTATTCTCTGAGTCAGCACGATTCCGGTGATAACAAGTTTATACAGTTTTTTTATGTTTTGTTATTTTTGTACATTGAGGGCTCAGTCACACGGGCGTTTTTCACACGATTTTTTTGTGCGCATAACGGATGCGCTCAAAAATTCATGTGACGGAAACCAGCGGCATGGCAGAAAAAAATGCTGCTAGCAATGTTTATCCGCCCAAAGGACTTGGTCACACGGGCTTTTTTACGCTCAAAAAGAGCGCTGCCTGCTATCCTCTGCCACAGCTGTGACAGAGGAGAACGATGCTCTCCCATTGAATTCAATGGAGCCGGCTGTATGGCAATGGACTGCCGGCAAGCGCTGTATTAATTTTGGGGAAAGGGCTTAAAATATAAGCCCTTCCCTAAAAACAAACCTAAAAAATAGTTAAAAAATCTATACTTACCTTTTTGCAGCTGCCTTGGCTCAGCCGCATCCAGCCGGCTCTTCTGAACTCCTTTCAGTAGTATTCAGCTGAATGGGCTGCCTCTGATTGGCTGAGCGCTGTGACCAGAGGCAGCTCTCACGCCGACTGGTGTGTATTGCTACTATACGGCCCGTTTCGCCTGTATGCTGCGGTTGTTCATGGCTATGCTGACCACTCCATATGCGCCCAGCACCTCCTCCCCTGTTGCCCTTCCTGCAGTTTCCTGCAGCCAGGCATACCACAGTGTCAGTATCCAGGATAACATGGGGACGGCCAGAGTCACATACCAAGTGTGCTCTCGCTGCATACGAGATGTACATCCAACAGAGAAGATCTCGTCTTACGGACGACAGTATGCGATCTCTTCCACAGGGAGTCTCTGGACTCATCGCTCCTCATCTCTGCTCTGCAGCGGGTAAGCTCGTGCAACGGGCATTTACCTAACGGCTAGCCCCCCTGAGATGACCACCTGCAGCTCCCTGCAGGCAACTTTAGGGCGACCTCCGATTACAGGAGAGCCGCAGGCTGAAGCAGTATACCTACTGACAGCCAAATCGGGGACGATTACTCCCTACTGATCCTCCTCAACCTCTCCGCAGCATTTGACACTGTCGACTACAAACTCCTACTCAGTATGCTTCGCTCCATCGGCCTAAAGGACAAGGCTGGGTCCTCGGCCCCCTCCTTTTCTCTATCTACACAGCCCCTATTGGACAAACCATCAGGAGATTTGGCCTCCAATACCACCTGTATGCTGACGACACCCAGCTATCTCTGCACCTTTCCTCCAAAACATCACCAACTGTCTGTCTGCTGTCTCTAACACCATATCCTCTCTCTTCCTAAAACTAAACCTCTCTAAAACTGACTTACTGGTGTTTCCACCCTCCACTAACCGACCTCATCCTGACATCTCTATCTCAGTGTGTGGCGCCACCATAACTCCCAGACAGCATGCCCGCTGCCTTGGGGTCATATTCGACGCCGATCTCTCATTTACCCCCTAAATCCAATCTCTCGCCCGAACATGTCAACTGCACCTCAGGAACATCACAAGAATCCGCTCTTTGCTTACTGTGGACACGCTAAAAGCGCTTATTGTTGCCCTCATCCACTCTCGGCTTGATTATTGCAACTCGTTGCTGATCGGCCTCCCTTGCACCAGACTCTAGCCCCTCCAATCCATCCTGAATGCAGCAGCCAGGCTCATATTCTTGTCCAGCCGCTACTGAGATGCCTCTGCCCTGTGCCGGTCACTGCACTGGCTGCCCGTTAAATACAGATTTCAATTTAACCTTACTACCTTCATCCACAAAGCCCTCCACAGCACAGCTTCCCCCTATATTGCCTCCCTCATCTTAATCCATCAACCAGCCTGGGCTTTCCGCTCTGCTAACGAAACTAGACTGTGCATCCCTCTAATTCGAACTTCTCACTCCCGCCTCCAAGACTTCTCCAAAGCAGCACCAGTCCTCTGGAACGCACTATCAAAGGCTACCCGGGCAATCCAGGACTCGAAAAACTTCAAGTATGCTCTAAAAACGTACCTGTTCAGGGAGGCATACCGCATTCCCTAAACAAACTCCTCTGTACGCCACCTGATAACATGCTCCCTGACCTACTGACTGCAATCCCTGCTAGGCGTCATAAACCGCTCCTGCAGTCATAACGATTCTGCCGTCACACGGCTAAATGTCTGACCATTGTCTGTGTATAGCATCCCTCACTCTCCACCCCGCCATACTGTGCACATGTCCAGCCCTTTACCTTCTGTATCCCCCCTTTACTAGTAGTATGTAAGCTCGTTGGAGCAGGACCCTCACCCCTACTGTCTCCATCAACTGATTACTATGCAACCATGGTTCTGTAACTTTTGTACTTTTGTCTCTTTGTATTCCCCCTGTCTATGTAAGTGCTGCGGAATATGTTGGCGCAATAAAAATAAAGATTATTATTATTACTACATTGCTCCCCCCACAGACGAGAGTGACGTGCAGCCAGAGAGCATCTTGTTTTTCCACACAGTCCAGACTTGTTGGCATCTAGTGGTGTTTCTGGGTCCCAACTCCGAAAGGGAGATGGGGGTTATAGGTATGTCTATGGGGCGCCCCTCCAGTCAGCTCTTTTCCATGCCGACCCACTGTGAGTCCGCTCCCTCTCGGGCAGTCTCGGAACTACAAGACATCTTGTGTTTCTAGGAACCTGGACTGCTAGTTCTATCAGCCGTGTCCGTACGGACGTGGGTAGCTTGTCGTCTGGACTACAGGCAAGATACCGGTTGAGACAGAGTCTCTTGCTGACCCTGATGGGTGCAGAACAGGTCAGGTTTTTTCCTATATTGCCGACGGAGAGATGGTGGCCGTAAGGAGTACTTGGAACCAGAGCAGTCTCTAATTGCGGATCAGGTTTAGGGAGCTGATCCTCAGCAAAACTAGTTCATCCTATTCCCTTGTGAGACGAATCGTATAGTTAAGTTACCACGGTCAGTGGAGTTCAGGCGGACAGATCCAGAAGCACGCTGCGATCCTCCTGCATTGTTCTCCCTGCAGTATTGCTTGCAGGAGACCGTGAAACAGTCTATGTCGGTACTGTTTGTAAATTCTTAGGGTTCGTCCCTCTCTACTGCTGCTGTTTCCTAAAAGGGATCAGCGAGAGTCCCATACCAGTGTACCCTTGTAGCCTTGCTGCTAGGCAGCTAATCCTTTGGTGCCTAGTGGAGTCAGGCGGTTGCAATGAAACCATTCCAAAGGATAGACGTTTTCGAAAGTCTATGGTTTCATGCTGAAAGTGGATGCTGTGGATGTTGTCTCAGGATCACGGAGCTGAAGGATCTCTTCAGGCAGGTCTCTTTTCGCTTTTCAGCTATCAGTCGCCATCACGAACGGGGGTTGTTGGGTTACCCAGCATCAGGGTCATGCTGCGCTTCAGCTATGCGTCCTGGGGCCAGAGATCAGTCCTGGATCCTCCCACATTCTGGGGGTAGTCCGCTGCGTATATGACTTCTTCAAGATAATTGAACCGGGACCTTCACGCCGCAAGCCTTCCAGCCTTGGTCAACACGGAAAGCCGTTGTAAATTGCAACGAGTGACTTCTTCATTGGCATCTGGAATCGACCCGCTTGCTTCCTCGTGGCAGGACTGTGAAGGTGATATTGACAACCTGGGGTATATCGACAACTAGGTCGACTGTTGGAAGGCACCCAACTGCCTGAAGTTTTGGAGCTGATGGCTCCACAGCTCTGTTTTGGATGTCTATTTGTACCGAAGGTTGTCATCAGGAGACTGTCGTTATCAACCTGTATATTCTCTCACTGCCGATGGTATTGGGATCCACTTCAGTGAAGTATTCGGTGGGCACCTTTCTCTGTAGTGCTGCGTCCCGAGGAATGCTCCGGTGGCAAGGGGGCTCGGTCTGACTACGCAAGAGTAACTCTCTCAGGTAGCATTCTTCAGTCGCGCTGGCTCACTGCTGGTAATCCTGGCAACTCCAAATGGATTCCTGCTTTTCCAAGGTGGACTACTTGCAATGGCTCTGCTTCGTGGCAGTACAGGGTTACAGTGCCAGGAAAGTTACACTCGCAGGCCGTGTTACGGCTCATATTACTTGGGCGGCGGGTGCCTTGTCGGAAGCTCCTTAACAGGAGTCTTTTTTTCCTCCCGGAGAATGGATGGGACCCTTACTCAGGCCCCTTCATGCTCCTTCTCTGAGCATGCTGGATGCCTAGGCATCCATTAACGCTAGTAGCAGTTTAAGCGCTGATACGCTGCTTTACACCTGCGCCTTCTTATATCCCCCCCCCCCCACCTTGGGTACTAAAAGGTCCCAAGGTCTTTGCTGTGTCCCCCAATGATACAGACGAGAAAACGAGATTTTTGTAATAACTTAGCGTGAAATCTCTTTTTCGTCTTGTTCATTGGGGGACACAGCACCCACCCAGTTTGGGTCATTCGAATGCAAGAATACCATATGTGTAATTTTATTTTTAATTCTTTATTTTTTACAAAGTAAAGGGAGAAAGGTGGGGTTGTGGTGTTTTTATTATTATTTTTTTTTTTTTACTATTTTTTTTGTCCCTTTAGGGGACTTGCATAATTTTTTTTTTCAAATTCTTCTAATACTCTGCTATGCCTCAGTTGTTTTGAATGATCGTCCAGTTTTAATCCTAAGTAGTCCAGTATTAAGATCAGAGGGGCAGCAGGTGACGGATGTGGGGCAAACTCCCCTCGAAGGGCATCCCAGACCTCGCATGCTCCTCCCAAAGGAGATCAAAGGATGACTTTCTGAATTTTTTTTTTGTGATGAGAGCCATAGGTCCCTGAGTTCCCTTATGTTCCATAAGAGGCTTGAGCTAAATGACTTACGATTCAACTTTGCGAAGAAATAGTTAATTCCATCAATCTGATTGGCTGGATTGACTTATAATATTGGGACACATCGGGTAAGTTTATTCTCCCACTCTGTCAGGAGACGGTGAGCTATACACGGTCTTTTATGCTTCCATGTGAACCTAGAAAAGCTTGACTTGGGATTCTGGGAGATATATCGGGAGCATTTGTAATTTATGAAGAATTTTGGGGACCATGTAGGTTTGTAGAAGGATCTTCTCAAACCAGAAGAGCATCGGTAGATTATAAATTTGTAAAAGTGAGGCTATTTCTTTGAGGAGGGGTGGAAAATTTTTGTCATAAAGGTGTGCTAGATTTTTAGCAATCTTGATCCCCAAGTAGTCAATGCAAGTTTCACCCCAGGTGTATTAAGTTGATGTTTGACGTTTTTTTTTGCAGTATCTGGGGGTAGAGTTATGTTGAGCGCAGTTGACTTTGAGATATTTACTTTGAAATGTGACACAGAGCCATAGGTTTGTAGAATGCTATTGAGATTCAGAAGGCCTTGTTCTGAGTTAGTTAGAATAAAGTGTCATCCACAAAGGCCTCAGAGTTAAGCGAAAGGTGATTTAGACTAATTCCCTCAATACCCCTACTCCGCCGTAGTAGTTGGAGAAGAATTTCTAATGAGAGGATGAATCGGGTCGGGGAAAGAGGGCATCGTTGACGTGTTCCTTTAGTGATGGAGAAGGGAGGTGAAAAGGAGTCGTTCATTTTAGCGTAGGGGTTGGAGTATAATGTAAAAATGGCTTTAATTAGAGATGGTGGGAATCTGAATTTTTCCAGGACTGACCGCATGAAGTTCCAATCTACTCTATTGAACGCTTTTTCAGCATCAATTTCAGTAAGATTAGTGGGATTTTGTTGTTTTGTGCGTATCTTATTACATGAAGGAGCTGTGCAGAGTTATCTTTTTTCCTTTCTACCAGTGAGGAAACCCAATTGTTCATCGTTAATCCATTTGGGTATGAAGATGTTAATCCGCCTTGAGAGGAGTTTCGCTCATATTTTGATGCCTAAATTTAAGAGGGAAATGGGTCTATAACTTCCACATAGGAGCGAATCTTTCCCTTCTTTGTGTATGAGGGTGATGAAGGCTTCCTGTGTTTGTCTGGGTAGCCAGCATTCCTTCAAGCCAAAGTTAGACTCTTTATACAAGCCTTGTAACAATGACTGGGAATTCAAAACAAAGCCAGACTCGATGTACATAGAGCTGTTTCAGGGTGTCTGCCCTTCATCAGTGTACGGTAGGAATCTGTGGAGGTATTATTCCATCTCCCTTATTTGCATATTACCCAGAGGAGCATGAATGGACTTTTGAGTCTCCTCACTCTCTGTCTGGGTGCTCTCCCTAAGGAGAAAAGATAGCGTTTCTGACCCCTGTCTGGGTAGCTGCGCACATTGCAGCAAAGCATTAAGTGACAGAGCCAGATATGGAAGGATTGTTTCCTGGAATTTTTAGTAATGCGCTAAGGGAAGTCCCTCCGGTCCCGGACTCTTGTGTAGTGGGAAGCTATTTAGTATGGATGTTGACTCTTCCAGGGAGATTGGAGAGGCCAGAGAGGCCGCCTCATCGTGACTCAAAGGGAGATCAAGCAAGGCCAACATACTCCAGTTTTTTGTCTTTCATTTCTTCCAAGTGTCTGGTGAGGTCAAGTTGTTCAGCTTTGAAGATTTGAGCTATCATTGTCGTTTCCTTGTGGGTCTTTCCCATCGGGTCATTTATTTCTGGGATATGTGTTTTTCCTCTAGCTTCCTTTATTAAGGAGGACATAAGCCGACCTCCTTTGTTACCGCGTACATGAAGTTGGTGTTTGTAGTACAGAAGAGATTTTGTAAATGTACTGTTTAAAATATCTTTAAGCTTTTCTCTTAATTCAGTTAATTTCACCTTTTTTTGTTTCGACAGCTGTTCTAAATGAGAGATTTCAGTCAGAATGACTTCTTTCTGCTTGTTTTTTTGTTTTTTCTGTGCGGCTCCTATAGCTATGAATATGCCCCTGATACATGCATTGTGCGTTCCCCACACTAATGGGTGTTTATCTGGAGTCTGTGTGTTTTCCTTAAAAGTTTTTTAGTTGGTTGGTTATGTTTTTGATTGTCTAGAAGAGACTTGTTCAGCCTCCAGCTCCAGGCCTTGTGGACTGTAACCGGACATGGTCAGGGACCGTTAAGTTTCCCATAGTAGATTTTTTAATTTGCTAAATCAATGAGGAGGAAATAAGAATGTAGTCTATTCTGTGGTATGTATCGTGTACGGGGGGGAATATAAAGAGAAGTCCCTATCTAAAGGGTTTGATGTTCTCCAACCAGGGGCGTAACTATAGTGGGTGCAGGGGATGCGGTTGCACCCGAGCCCAGGAGCCTTAGGGGGCCCATAAGGCCTCTGTTCTCCATATAGGTAGCCCAGTACTATTAATAAAACATTATAATTAGGGGCCCTGCTACACATTTTGCATTGGGGCCCAGGAGCTTTAAGTTACGCCTCTGTCTCCAACCATCAGAGAGCTGTAGGTTCTGCAGCATTTTATGGAGTTTTCTACATGCTTCTTGTAAGTTCTGAGACTTCTCCAAGGAAGAGTCCAATATGAGGTTTAGGGTGAGATTAAGGTCTGAACCTGCTACTATTTTGCCTTCTGCAAAGAGTGAAAGTTTCTTCAGGGCGTCTGTAAGCCGGGCCACCTGATTTTTGTTCGGGACATCTAGGTTTACCAATGTGACAGTTTCTGTTAAAATTTTGCCTTTTAAGAAAAGCCTTTATCCCCTTTATCAGACAGATGGCCATCTAATACAGATGGGACGGAGGAGTGCAGCGCTACAGCCACCCCCTTTAGCTGCGCTGGTAGGGTGGTTGCTAAAATACCACCTAACAAAGGGCCGTTGCATTCCAGAGGGTTTCCTGGAGAAACACAATAGACGTTTTTAGCTTCTTTAGGAGGCATATTACTCGGCTTCGTTTTTGTGGGGTATTTAGACCTTTAGTGTTTATGGCTGTGACGGTAAGTCCATTTATCATTTTAGTTTTCAGGTGAAGACTAGCGCCGGCGTAGGATGAGTCGGATGAGTATGTCGGGCCGGGACAGCCCAGCCTGCTTACCTCTCTTCAGGAAATCAGGGGTTTAGTTGGGGGTTAAACGGGGAAGAAGGGTAAAACCGTTATAAACTCGAGACAATTTTAAAAGTCTGACGGACTGCAACGTTTACTCACAGTAACACAGTCAGAACGATGGGTTAAAGTTGGAACCATGGTGCTGCGCACCAGCTTGATGCAACCAGCCACTACCCTAACTTAAGACACTTTTATTGTATTTTATTGTTAGTAATGCTGTATTTATTCTAATCTATTGTATTAAGCAGGTCAAGTGTACTTAGAAGTTTAACGATTGATATTGAGGGAAGAGAGACTAGGTGCATCTCGGCCACAGGGGCAGGGCATACCAGCAAGGGCTGGGGAGTGCAGGGGGGGTGGTATTCAGCCCCACCTCCGCACGCTTAAACCATCTATGGCAATCATACGCGCAAGGGTCGTGTGTCTGCCAACCATAAACAAACTATGAACATAACTACTAGAATAGTACTAGCAGATTGATCCATTGACCTATAATGCGTATAAGGGGGAGGCCAGATCCAGGCAACATCCCTTCAATTAGTTGAGATCAAAGCAGACAGCAAAGTACATAAGATAAACTCCAGTATGACATAGCAGTGGTCATTCAAATATAAAACGTAAACAAGAAATATTATGATGAGGACTGTTATATATAATCAATAGTAACAGAGTACCAACAGCGTCACTTTTGTCCACATCAGTGGTAGGACTTACTGATTGCAAGAGCCGCTAGGGATCTGAACTTATTCCCAAGACGTATTCCAAAGAGCAAGAAGAGGCGGCAGCATCCAAGTTTAGCAAAGTAGAAAATGTTCTTTATTCCCCCATGACAATAAAAGTTGACAGCAACGTTGCTATCCTTGGGAAGTCTTGTTAAAGATCAGGTCCTGCAGTAAAGATGGTAATGATGCCCCGTCGCCAGTATGGGTGGAAGGTTGAGGAGCTTCAAGTGGCATGTGGTGACGAATACAAGACAGGCTGATCTCCTATTTTTTGGGAGATTTGGAGCAAGATATCTCCTTCCAAGGCGTCTCCATTACTGTTTTTGGGCAGGCTTCCTTTTCTCTCAGCGACATCCAGGAGGCAATGTGGATCGGTGTTAGGCCCGGGATAGGCCAAGCCCTTTCCAGATCGGCCGGGGTGTGTATGATGATGCTTTTGCCATCTTTGTGAAATGTTAGCCCAAATGGGAACATCCATGCATGTTGTAGATTTTTGGCCCTGAGGGCTTTCAGAAGCGGTCTCATTTGCCTTCTTTTAGCTAATGTAAAAGGGACTAAGTCTTGATACAGCTGGATAGTCGATCCTTGGTAGTTTAATGGGTCTTTGTCTCCAGTAATATTGCTTGTGTATCATTTAAGGAAAGGAGCATGAGCACCCGTCTGGAGCATGAGACTCAGGTGGACCCTCGATCCTGATATTGGTGCCTCCGACTTCTGTTCTCTTGTCTTTGATAGGATTTTTACTCATTATGGTTGTATTTTCTTTCTCCCTAGGTGAGAACGCTCGACTGCGATGTGTGGAGGTATTCAGCCCCGGAGTGTATCTGATGCTCTTTGTTTAGCATGGGGCGCTGTTTGCGGTCTGCGCTGGCAGTTAGACAGAAGTCTCCATGTTGTTAGCAGGATCAGACTCCACCGCCTGGTTCCCGCAGCTGTTACTGCACCAGCTCTCCTCTTGCTCCCTCCGGCCGGCAGTGCCTGCTTCCGGCTGGTGATGGTTCTGCTGAGAGAGCTTGTAAGGGACAAGTTAACTGTAATTGTGTAGGGAAGCGTGCTAAATTCTCTGGTTTGTGCCGTTTCCTGCGGAGCTCGCTCTCTGTGCGTCTTCGCAGTATGGTGGTTTGGCCACGCCACTTGTGATGTGGTTTTTAACACAGATTTTTCCCTGTTTAAAATTTGCATTATTTCTGCTATGTGAGAACGAACCGTGAGGGGCATTCTGTGAGACAAATAGGGGAGTGCAGAACCATAAGGGCCATCATGTGTTATGAGAGGGAGGAAAACCATAAGTGGCGTTCTTTGTCACGAGGGGGAAGGCCATGAAGGGGCATCCTATGTGATAAGTGGAAGGAAACCATATATGAGGGACAGCGCTCCAACAATCTCCACACCAAATGTATAGAAAAGGGAACAGGACTTACCCGGTGTCAGTGTGATGACCATACACTAGGTCCCCCACTGACCCCTCCACGTCCTTTATAGCATATGAAAAATGCACAAAAAGATCCACAAATCCTTTCCTTATATCCTGAAAAAACAGGAGAGCCGCCTGGCCAGTCGTCCCTCCTCCTCGAGAAGGTCAACCTGTGGGATAATGCAGAAAGGAACAGAACAAAAAAGGAGCTCGGCGCTCCAGCAGGAAAGACCCGATGTAATCCTCCGAATCAGCAGTAATGGTCTTTATTCCATAATAACACAGTACAAAGCGTTTCGTCACAAGAACCGCGACTTTCTCAAGTACAATGAACTTACACTTCTTTCATCTATTTATACAAAATTTAGAGACTCCCATATCGGCCGCCCTTTAGAAGAGCTCTTTCTATCGGGTAAGATATAAGTTCCAGAGTAGAATATATATAATCACTATTTTGTCTTTGGGGGGTTCTTAAAGGACTTCTTATAGTTTCAGGCATAGGGATAGGGCTCTCATTAATAATAGTACTACACACAATGGTGTCAATGGTAACCATAGAATGGAAATTAACCTCTGGATTGCATAAAGAATTGTCCACAGTTTGTGATAAATTACGTTTAGCTATAGGTTCTTCTGATATTCTAAAGTTACTCCACCCCGTTTGTGTCATATTATCTCTATTTGTCCTATTGTTACCTTTGGGTAATTTATCTATTTGTCTTAATCTAAATCTACTACCTTGTTCTCTATGGAAAAATTTAGATTTTTATCTTTACCATAATCTACTTCTCTTTCATTCTCTCTATTATTCTCAGTCCTTCCTACATGATCATACCTTTTGTCTTTCCTTTTCCAGTATGGATTCCTATTGGAGTGATTATAATTAGTATATACCCGAGTTTACCCTAACCAAATGCAGGGGAAAGAATGCAGAAGTTCTCCTTTCATTAGGATCTTCAATAATCATATCTCTAGATCTATGTGACCTCTGAGGTCGGCTACTTTGTACTTTTTTCTTTGTAAAATCCTTAGAGAGTCCAGATTTGGTATTGAAATCTCTCAAATCACGGATTAGTTTTTTCATCTTACACATACATATATTCTTTTCAGTTCTATACATATGGTTAATAGCATACAGTATTTCTTCTCTACTGCTGTGCATCCCAAAATCTAGGACTGATTTAAAACCAGAAATAGACAAGTCTGTTCTTTTTGCAATCGACTTATCTAACATTAATGATGAAAAAGTGCCCAACATTAGACTCCATTCACCAGAGAATTCTTCATCCCTGGGAAATCTGACCCTATAGGCACTCTCAAGCCTCTAGGGGTCAAATGATTCTCTCTATAAACCTTAAGAAATATCCAATCCAATGTATGCCTCCATGTATCATATACAGAGCCTTTCAGAGAATAGGCTTCCTTGGGTAAGGATGAGCCAGAAGTTTCAATAGTCCATCCTAAATCGCCCTCAAACACATGGAGGATAGATGTCACATAGATTCCTTCAAGATCCTTATTATTTGCCACAAACAATATTTATGGATATATGAGTTTCTAAATGTTGTTTAAATAGATGAAAGAAGTGTAAGTTCATTGTACTTGAGAAAGTCGCGGTTCTTGCAACGAAACACGTTGTGCTGTGTTATTATGGAATAAGGACCATTACTGCTGATTCGGAGGATTACATCGGGTCTTTCCTGCTGGAGCGCCGAGACCCTTTTTTGTTCTGTTCCTTTCTGCATTATGTGATAAGTGGGGTACCATGAGAGTGCTGTGTGATGTGGAGGGGACAGAACCCTAAGGGGTTTCAGCAGTCTGTGAGAAAGCGTGGTACATGCAGTGGTCTGTGGTAGGAGAGGCTGGTGAACAGTGTGTGAGATTATTTATTAGGGTTAGCCGCTGGTTGGCACTGTTAAAAGGGGGCAGCAGAATTTGGGGTTTGCGCATATGTTGCGCATGTGCTGGGGAAGCGTGGAGCTAAAGAGGTCTGTTGCAAATTCTGCAGAAACAAATGATGGCTGGAAGAAATTGTCAAATTGTTCTGGGCCGACTACAGATGAAAACCAAAAGTGAACAACACTAATCAGATATGACATCACCTGTGATCCCTGGAGGTAATTGTGCTGTAAGACTGGGTTCACAAGAGACGGATTTGCCATAGAAATTCCATGCGGAAATTCTGTGCGACAAGTCCGCCTGCGGCACCTAATCCCAGGATTAGCCAGCCATCTGTACGAGATTGTGCAAAAATCTCGTCCACATGGGGCAGCCAATCCGTTGCGGCAAAACCGGGCCGAACTGGAGATGCGGGGCAAAATTGACAGCCGCAGCATCTCAATTCTTTTTTTTTTTTCCCCCACTGCAGCCTCACTCCTCTCTATGGGGAGAAAAAGCCGCAGCGGAATGCCAGCAGCCAGGGCAAAATGCCGCAGGCATTGGAGCTGCGGCTCTCCCACAGAAATCTTGCAGTTTTTCGGTGCGGCCAAACTGTGAGATTTGCAGACAGATGCAGACAGCAGAGGCCGGAGGAGGGGGACGCAGGTAAGTAATTGTGTTGTTTTTTTTAATGTATATAACGGGCAGCACTGCAAGGGGGCTAATAGGCATTCTTATTACCACAAAAGGGACACAAACGACATTATTACTATAACAACACCAGGAGGAGTATTATTAATAAATACGGGCCAGGGGCATTATTACTTATAGGGATTATTTGCCCATTTTTTTACTGTTGAAGTTTGCTCTGGACAAGTCATCCATAGTAGATAGATAGGGTCTACTGCTGTCCATCAGCTATTCATCCCGCCTGTTGTCCAGTGCAGCGGGCCAAATGTTGTCATAAGATGATGGGGAAGAAAGTGCGAACGCTGGCTTTATTTATTGAAATCAATGTGAGAGCCACACTGAGGCTTCACTTCCTGCTTCTCTTCTGCCAGTACTACCTCCCTGTGCTCTTATTACAGCATCCGGCCTGCTATACTGAGCAGAGGGCTGATGGACGGGGTTCCCTAGCGGCAGACCCCGTCCATCAACTGCTACTGATCTATACAGAGCATAGGCCATCAGTGAAAAAATGGGCAGACAAACCCTTTGAAAGGGGGCCGGGAGAGTCATTATTACTAAACGGACACCAGGAGGGGCATTATTACTGAGTGGTGGCATAACAGGGGGAACAAATTCTGTGTGGGGAGCATTAATATTGGCACTACTATGTGGGGATTACAATGAGCACAAAAAGGAGCTTAAATTACTAAGTGGCAGATATGGCATTATTACTGTCTGGAGCAACATGAATGGTGGCATTGTGTAGAGATATGGAAAGGTAAAATTAGAGTTAAAGTTGTCTGTCAAATTCTGCAGAGACAAATATGTGTGAAGGATAAATCATGATTGTGGTCTGAGCGGGATGGAGAAGAAAAGGAAAAGTGAAACACCCCAATTAAAGGGGACATCACCAGTGATTAATGGAGCTAATATACTATAATCACTTACACAGCCTGTCGAGATCCATTATACTGGTGCTGTGAACTGGTATCTACCTCTCTATGGCCACAGTATGGGTGTAACATTGGTCCTTGTATACTTTTTTTCAGTAACACTTTAGGGGTATTATGTGGTCACAGTCTGTAGGTATTTTTTGGCTGTCATATATTGTTATTAGTTATATTAATCCTTGTAGTGGTTTTATTCAGTACCTCCGGTAGCTTAGAGGCGGGAGCTGTCACAATCCCAACCCCGGGGCTTTGCTCTACAGGGCCAGTGTGTTTTCACGGCCCTGCAGAATGAAGCCCAAACACCCAGGACATGAAAACAATAAGGGGTTAAGAGAAGCCAGCCGATGATGATCATTGATGTGGTGGAGGCCTAAAGGGTAGAAATAGGCGGCACCTTAATATATACCTGCAGCTCTAACATGTTCTGTGCTTCGTAGAAGATCTGCTGCAGTGAGCTATCCACGCCGCATAGATTTCTCCCCTCCTACAGTCAGCAGTGCTGCAGCTGGCGGTTTGCTGACGCCTGCCTACTTGTGTTCATCCCACTTGCTGCTAATTTGGCCCCAGCTACAATATGGGCCCACTTTATAGTTTTATTCCAGGGCCATTTTGTGTACCAAACCCACTCACACAGGGAGACATACAGATGACCAGTCAGCAATTTTATGCTTGTTGAAAGTCAAGGATCAGCGGACAAATGAGCGTTGACTTGTTTGTTGGCTGATGGTTGTACTTCTTACACTCCCCAATTGTGGGACAAGCCGTGTAAAAGTTCTTTACTTGGGAGGTGAGAGCTGTCACGTCTTGCTGCATGCTCAGCAGTTAACGATATAGATGGCCACTGGAGCCCTAGGCTTTATACACACACGGTGGGCTGCATACAGATATAGTATTGGGGGTCGTGAAAACACATATGGCTGCCTACTAAGGGATTTTCCTCTTAGGGAATAAGTCGTCATGGTCTCCAAGGTTTCAAAACATGATTATTGTGTAGAGATGTAGTAGAGCCAAGCGAGTTATCAATATTAAGGCTATGGTTACACGGCAGCATGGGTCACATGACCAAAGATCTTTGTGTAACCCTTCCACTTCAGTCTCTCATTAGTGCCAATGCGGTTGCAGCACATCTCACAAATTCTTGCCACCTGCAGCTCGCAAAACAATAGACACCAAGACTGGAACTTTTGTCGATCTGCGGCTCGCAGCAACTTGCCACCCGTGCCGCCACGTGGCCCTAGCCTTAATCGCACAACACGTTGGTGTGTTCAGTGAATTCAGCTCTGCTCCTTCAATGTATTTGTCTTCTCCGCAGTCGTAATCACTGGTTGCAAAGCAGATAATGGTCCTTATATTGTCCACAGTTGGTGTGCAGCTCCTGACAGCAGCGTGCTGGCACATTGTCCCGAATCTCTGCTTTTTTGTGATGACTGCCTCCTTGAATCCTTTATTCTGATGGTTGTTGGAGTCAATCTTACACTTGTTTTCATCAGAGATCATCATTGATGCAACAAGTCTACAGAATCCCTGCAGACCAACGTACAGAGACAGCAAAGTGGTCATCTTCCACGCAAACCCACCGCTCCCAAGAGGTCTTCTGTCCCAGTCCGTTTGGTCATATTATACATAGGAAGATAATTTGCTGTGTGGTGCTCAGCCAATCAGAGCCAGCGTTTCCTGGAGGCGGGGAATTTCCAATCCCCAGCCAGAAGACTTGCCTGAAGACAAGTGTCGGGGATCGGGGAGAAGATGCAGTGGAGCTGACAGCGCTTCTTAGGTGATGTAAGTGTTTTTGTTTTCTGCAGCTAGGGCTTAGTTTAGGGCTCTTCCAATAGGATTTCCTACTGTAAAAGGTTCATCACACCGCACATTTTCATACGATGCAACAGAGAGGAAGGCTCCTTAGGAAAACATGGGCTGCAAAACATCACAAGTTGCGGGCATTTCGCGAAGCCCGCAAGGTTCTTGACTCGCAATGTCGCATGCTACAAAACATCAAAAATGCGAAGAAACCCAAAGGAAAGAGATCAGAGGTGGGCAGGAAATATAATGTCACTCGCAGTCACCAATAACATGGTGGATCAGCCATCTGCAGCCGGCGGCTCTCCTGCTGTTCTTTAACCGCAGTGTGATGGGAGCTACATATCACAGTCCACTTTATGTAGTAGTACAAGTACATTGTTAGGGTTTTATATCATTGAAGCTTAATTTATATAAAACCCTAACAATATACTTGTACTACTACATAAAGTGGTCTGTGATATGTAACTCCCATCACACTGCGGTTACAGAACAGCGGGAGAGCCGCCGGCTGCAGATGGCTGATCCACCATTGTGTAACGAAAGTTCTACAATTTGTTTACTAACTCATTGTGTCAGATCATCGTTTTGCTGTCAGTAAAGGGGAACATTCTTCTTTACATCCAGTTCGGAAGGGGTAACATCACTCCTTAGGTAGAGAGCACCAAAAAGGTGAGTGAGGAGATGCATAAGGCCATCCATGCTCCTCTGGGCAATATGTACATAAGGAAGATGGAACAATACCTCTGCAGCGTCACCTATTGGATGGCAGCATTCCTTCAAATCAATGCTTAACCCTTTATATAACTATATATTACGGGTCAAGCATTCATTTAAAAGAATGCTGCCATCCAATAGGTGGCGCTGCAGAGGTATTGTTTCATCTTTCTTCTTTACATCCAAAGACTAAAAGCATGTACAAACGTAATACTTTCCACAGCTGTGTATCCAGTCTACTCAATCCTCTGTGTCCTAAATGTCAGTATCAATCTATCTTCTGTGCTGACAGTTTGCTACAATGTATCATCTTGGGGTCCAGACTTGGATTGCAGAGGATTGTATAGACTGAATTTAACTGTAGCAAAGCCTCAACTGTAGGAAATGTTGCGTTTGCACGGGTTTCAGCCTCTGGTTTCCAATCATTTATACCAATAACGTAGTGCAATTTACTTAAAGGGGTTGTCCATGTGTAAACTATTGCTGTCCTATCCTTGAGCTAGGCCACCAGTAGTAGATTGATGGGGCTCCAACTGATCAGCTATTCAGCGGCCGATGCTCACCTGCTCTCATATGACTTCTGCAGGAAGCAGACAGCTCTGTTCCCACTGCAGTGGGGAGGTTTGGTATTTAAGGCTATTCATTTCAATGGGAACTTAGCCTGCAATATGAGGCCGGGCCACTGCTGTGGAAACAGAGCTGTCTGCTTCTTGTAGAGATTAGCTAGTGTACAAGCATATCGTCCCAGCAAACAGCAGATTGGTGGGGGTCCGGGCAGCAGACCCCACTAATCTACTATTGATTGTCTATCTTAAGGACAGGTCATCAGTGGTTTACAACTGGACAACCCCTTTGTCTTCTCTTCTATTTCTACAGATTGAGGCCAGAAAAGAACAAATTTCATAAACAAAGAAGGCGCTGAAAGAAGCTGAGGGAAATGACCTGGAGAAGCTGGTGTAGTATGTAGGATGCCCTAATTGTCATCATAATAGGGTTACGATTGTGGTGTGCACCATGTAAATGAGCGTGCAGCTATTTCTAATGGAATTTTTCCTTCCAGATCCCCCTGTGTATTAATCCTTAGGATTCCGTATATCAGCTACCATTATGATCAGTTCATACGAGCTGTAATGACGACATGTGATGCTGGGAGGAAAATTCATCAAAACTGGTGCAGGTGAAAACTTTGACTGTGGGGATCCAACCACTGGGACCTCCACTGATCTCAAGAACTGGGGTCCTTATGGTCCCACCACAGCAGAGATCTTGCATGTCTACTACCAATTCATTTAAATGACAGCACTGGAGATTGCTCGGCGTTTATACAATTTCAGCATTGTCATTGAATGAATAGAATGGTACTGCACATGCGCAATCTCCTCTCCATTCATGTAGGGATTTTCAGAAACTCTATTTTCGGGCTGGGTGGGAGTCCAAGCGGTTGGACCACCACTGCAGTTATAAGGTTATTCCCTATCCAGGAGATGCGGGATAACTTTAGGTCTTGATACAATTCCTTTAAACGAAGGACTTAGATTCCTCCTTTCTACTGGAATCCATTACTGGGTTGGCCTCAAAGAACTGCAGTTGAGTTATTCCAAAAAGCTGTTGGCAAACCACCCTCAGCGTAAGGTCAGATGTAGAATACGCATTTACTGCTGCTGAATTGTGTGCGGTAAATCTGCGGTGTGTCACAGTACAAGCAATGTAGATGGGACTTCACAAAATCTTGGCACTACTTAGTGCAGATTTTGCCACTGCGGAAAATCAGTGTCAGATCCGTAATGTACGGCTTTACCCTAACAGTCACTTGGAGAAATCTTTCTATGGATGCGGCACCTGATGACTTCCTTTCATCTTAGACTTCTGGAAAGCAAGAAGAAAGTTGTCGTGAGAATGGAAGAGCAGCTGCTGAACTTGGAGGTACAGGAGACTGACAGAGAAGACAAGAAACAGATGGCCTCGTCCTCCAAGCTGAACTATCTGAATCCCCGGATTTCTATGGCTTGGTGAGTTCTTTTATTTCTTGTGGAAAGTTTGCATATTTTTCATGTCTGCAATTCAATTACGTATTGCATGTGTTTATGATGAAGGCTATCGCTGGTCTCACACCTTAGACAGTAGTTGACCAAATGGTTGCCTGGGTGACAGCTATTCCTTCTGACACACACGTAGGAAGTGCTATGTTGAGATCCATCATGCCTGATCGCACTTACCCTTGTCAGGGTAGAGTTGGGACATCCCCGTACACATGAAATAGTAGTCTGGTCCTGCTAAAATTGACCTTCACATAATATGTATGGGAACATTTTAAAGGGAATCTGTCACCACCTAAAAGCACCATAAACTAAGTTCTACTACTCGTAGGGTAGGTTCCGAGGGGCCCAAGAATGATATAATTACCTAGCTCCCTGTTCCCCTGCTGTTCCCCATGGAAGTCGGCACCAGCGGACTCATCTCTACAGCTGTGTGTCCACTTCCATAGAGAGCAATATGTATTTCCTTGCACAGTCTGCAGACATGAGTCTACTTGTGCCACTTCCACATATGATGGCGCAGAAACAAGCCGGGTGAGTTTAAAAACGACACCCCCGGACTCCTCAGAACCTGCCCTGTAAGCTCTATAATTTAGTTTAGTTTGGTTGTCCGGAGCTCATAAGGATAACGTAAAAACGGTCCGATAAATGGAAAACTTACTTAGATGGGAGCTCTCATGTCCTTGAGACCTCCCCAAATGGACTGCAGGCCAGGTAAGTTTATCCAAAACAATTGTCATCCAGAAAGGGGGATTTTAATTGACCAAATAGCAATAAATACAGGTAGGTAGACAAATCACTGGGTACAGGTAATAAAACAGACGATGCAACGTGGTTCAGGGCGGTATGTGCCCCTTTATCAAGCATACTAAAGAGGGTAACAGGACTTACTTTTATACTAGTTGCTATTTCCTTCATAGGGGAGTGGTGTACTGGCGCTGTTCTCGCGGTACGTCCCACATTGATGATGTCACGCATCATAACATGGTGACGCTGGCGTCCGTTACTGCTAGCCTTATATAAACGAGGTGTCTCCCCGAGCTCGCTTGCCTGGGTGCTGTCGCTGCATGTAGTTGTGATGTAACTATTGATATCAGACATATGGAACATTATCCCGAGTGGGAGCTCTTAGTTCACGTCACACGGCGCCATGGAATGATGCTGCGTTCCAGCGTGCATTCCACTGAACATTGAGTGGCGTCCCTGGAGCGTCATGAACTCCAAACGGTGCGTTCCAGCGGGGTGTGTATATCTCTTAGCTATTTAGCCATCCTGAGAGTTAAAACTTGTACTGTTGTTGTTTGTACAGCATTGATAAGTAAAAGAATATGTTTTTTTTTTTTGATTGAAAATATTTTTATTCAACTTTTCATCTTTTACATGTCTTTGTAGCATTTTTGTACTTATAACTGTTTCCCCTGTCCCCCCCCCTCCCCCCGCCCCTAAAGTCTCTCTCTCGACATTTAGTCCTTTAAATGACAGGGGTCTGTATCTCCTCAGTCTATCTTAGGTGGTATTAACAGTTTCTAGTGTCGTCGTTTGTTCTTCATTCTTCGTTGTTTGTTCTTCATTCTCCGTGCCGCTTATCTTCTTTTGTCTTCTTTTTCTTGTCATCCTATTGGTTCGGTGATTGTTTTTGCTACTTACAAGGGGTAGCAGTATATCATTGCCCGTTGTCTGGTCTCTCCTTCTCCCCTTCATATTATCTTATCCTGTCCTCCCAATTCTTTCTAGTTTGTTTTTCCAGTATACTAGTCTTGTGAGCAGCTCTATTTTGTTCAATAAACGTTATATATGGCATATGCCTGTTTTACTGTGTCTTATTTACCTCTTCTCCTCTCCCCGGTCAGATCCCCAACCCGTTGGTGCCAACCCACACGGCTCACCCCCCCACTTCTCATATATTGGTTCCATCATTCCTCGTCTGGCTCTGGGCGTGTATCCATCTCAGCCATATATCATAGTATTTTTGGCTGGTCTTGCGTTTAGTATATATACTTTTTTCCCATGGTAAAATTTGATTGACCTTATTTTTGAATTCCCCTAGCGTAGGCGGCTCTACATCTAGCCAGTGTTGAGCTATTGTCTTTCTAGCTATATATAATAGTCTGGATACCGCCAGTTTTTCATTATCATCTAACACGAGGTCATGCGTATATCCTAGGATACACACGTATGGTGTGAAATCCATGTCTATGCCGAATGCTGCGTTTATTGCATCCCGTACTTCCGCCCAGTATCTGTGCAGTTTCGGGCATCTCCATAGCATGTGGATTAGGTCCGCCGTGTGGGCCCTGCACCTTACACATATTGGGGAGGTTCTTATACCTATGTTATGCAGAAAGGCCGGAGTACGGTAAACTCTATGTATTAGGAATATTTGTGATATTCTGTGCGCTTCACTTAAAGATAGTTTGGGTGTCATTTGCAGGATCTCCTCCCAGTGCGACTCCTCAATGGGACCTATGTCTGCTTCCCATTTTGCTTTTGTTAGTATCGGGTTGTGTGCATTAACCGTATCCTGTATATAGGAATATAATATAGATATTTTTCCGGCTGTGGTGGTAGCCTTCCCTATTATGTCCACCACTGCATTTGTTGACACTGTTATCTCTGCCGTGCTCTTCTCTGCTTGTATAGCATGCCTAAGCTGTAAATATTTGTAAAAGTCCCTATTAGGAATGTCGTAGTTCTGTCTTAGCTGTTCAAGTGTTTTCAGCTCTCCCCCCTCCAGTATCTGTCCCATCCTTCTGACTCCCCTGTTTTTCCATCCCTGGAAGCCTTGTAGCTTGTTAATCTCTGGTAGATGTGGATTGTTCCATATGGGGGTGTGTTGTGTACAGCCTGTTATACCAAGCATATCTCTGGCCTTCCACCATACTTTGTGTATAAGTAATAGTGTGGGGGCGTTCTGGCCATCTCTTTTAAATGTTCCACATTCCAGAGTTTCAAACAAATGTGACCCATCAAAGAAGTCTTTAAGGATCCCGAAACTGGCTTCCTGTACCTCTTCCGTCTCCCACCCCCTAAGGCAGGGGTGGGCAATTAATTTTCCCATGGGGCCACATGAGAAATTGGAATGGTTTTAGAGGGCCAGACCAACATACGAAGGCTCCATGCACATTGCCTTAATGGGGCCGTATTCCAGCCGCCCGATTTGCGGCCAGAATACGGCCGCCATTGAAAATGAATGGCGCTGTAATATCTAGCAAATCTTCAGATACCCGTGCCCGCTCTGCCTCCGTCAAGTTCTTGTATTTCTCTCCGTGTTTAGTCTCATAATGGCGATGCAAATTGTAATCTTTAAATACAGCTATCTGCTCTCCACAAACTAAACACACAGCTTTACCTTTGGTTTCAGTAAATAGATATTTAGAAGTCCATTCTTTGTTAAAAACTCGGCATTCTGCATCAATTTTTCTTTTTTTAATGTTAGCCGCCATATTTAAGGGTTAACAGCTAACCTCGGAAAATAGATTTTTTTAATACACAGTAGTATGATCCTAGGAGAGGGCACAGAGAGCTGCCCCAAGAAGAGAGATTAAAAAGTGAATATTATTAGTATTATTATTCTAATTACAATGCAAAGGGAAAAGTCCTGACACTTACCAATGACGAGCGTGGAACGATTGTCCTGGCACTCCCCAAGGTCCGCAACGAGCATCCTGGCACTCAGAAGTTACAGTGGCATCACTTACTCAGCATCGGGAAGCAGTGAAACTACAAACTCCGAAGCCTTGTCCATTTTGTTAACTTATGTGCTGTTTAATAAAGTTATTCAAGCCTACGTCATTGGTAGAGGTGCTTGAATAAGTAAGGCCTGAATAACTATTAGCACAGCACAGAAGTGAACAAAATGGACAAGGCTTCGGAGTGCATAGTTTCGCTGCTTCCCGTTGCTGACACCGGACTCATTGGTGAGTCACCAGGACACTCTTTGCGGGCCGGTCCGAGCTATTCAGCGGGCCGGATGTGGCCCGCGGGCCGTGCTTTGCCCAGGTCTGCCCTAAGGTGTTGTAGCTGGGAGGCCATGAGATACGCAAACGGATTGGGTAGGGCCAGTCCGCCTTTTTCTTTGGAATTATATAGCAATTCCAGTTTAATCCTAGGCGTCTTCCCCCCCCATATAAGTTCCCTGAATAGTCCCCTGACTTTATAAAAGAATTTTGTGTTATCCAGTGGGGGGCATTGTGTATTAGATATAGCAGTTGCGGCATCCATATCATTTTTATTAAATTCGCTCTTCCTATAATTGTCATAGGCAGTTTGCGCCATATGTGTAACTTTTGTTTCCACTTTTCCATGAGTGGTTCTAAATTTATTTTTGCGTATTCGCTGACTTTTCTGGTGATTTTAACTCCCAGGTATTTAATTGTTGGTGTACATTTCAGGGTTATTTCTCTGTTAGTGATTTGCATCTCGGGGTTATCTATTGGGAGTATTTCCGATTTATTCCAGTTGATGGATAGTCCCGAGAAAGTCCCAAATTCTTTTATTGTTTGCATAGTTGTTTCTAGGGACTCTCCACTATCCCCCAGGAACAGCAGCATATCATCTGCGTACAGGGCAATTTTCTCCTCTGTGTTTTCTCTTTGAAACCCCGTTATTCCCTGGTGTGTTCTTATTTTGCACGCTAGGGGCTCTATTGCTAGTGCGAACAAGAGAGGTGACAATGGGCACCCCTGTCTTGTCCCTCTGTATAATGGAAATGTCTCTGAGGACCCCCTGTTAACGAGTACATCCGCCTCCACTCCAGTGTATAGGAGTTTTACCCGTCTCACAAATGTTGTGCCGCATCCCATTTTTTCTAAGACTTTCCATAAGTATTGCCATTCGACGCTATCAAACGCCTTAGCTGCGTCTAATGAACATAGGATTCTATCTCCGGTGTTGTCTACTGGTATTTGTAAGTTTAGGAATACTCTGCGGATGTTTGTTGCTGTTGATCTTGCTGGTATAAACCCGCTCTGATCCGGGTGCACCAGGGCGGGGGCCACTCTAGATAGTCTATTAGCTAGGACTTTAGCTATTATTTTAACGTCTGCGTTCAGCAGCGATATTGGCCTATATGAGTCCATCAACAGGGGGTCCTTTTCTGGTTTTAATATAATTGTTATTTTGGCCTTTCTCATTGTTTTTGGTAGTTCTCCTTTCTGTTCTGCCTCCTCCATTGTCTCTAACAGGTGTGGCAATAGAATATCTGCGTATTGTTTATAGAATTCTATGGGGAAGCCGTCCTCCCCTGGGGCCTTGTTGTTTTGCATATCTTTCACTGCCTCTTGTAGTTCCTCTAAGTCTATTGGTGCATCTAAGAATTCTCTCTGTTCTTCCGTCAGCCTCCGTGTTGCTATCCCCTCCAGATATTCCTCAATTTGTTCTGTTGGTTTATCCAGCTTTGAGGAGTATAAGGAGGAGTAATATTCCCGCGCAGTCTCTCTTATGGATGCTGTGTCCCTAACAATTTCGCCTTGTACGTTTTTCAATTCAATAATGTATGTGGGGCTAGTTTGTGCTCGGGCTATGACTGCCAGCATGTGCCCTGTTCTTTCTCCTTCCTCATAGTATGCCTGCTTCCTGAACCCATTTTTGGTGGCTGCTGCTTCTAGTGTATATTTATTAAGTGCCTCCTGGGCTTCTTTCCATATGTTAAGTGTTGTTATGGTATTCTCTTTTATGTGATTTTCTTCCGTTTCCTTCATTTTTACCTGTAGTTTCTGCCCTCTCTCTCTGTGTCCCTTTTTTGCCTGTGTGATCTGCTGTATATAGACCCCCCTCATGTATGCTTTCATGGCCTCCCAGCTGACCGTCACACTTGTAGTGCCTTTATTTAGTTCAAAATATTCCGTTAGGGCTATTTACCCATTTTCTTTATTTAATAGATTTAGCCAGTGCGGGTTTAATTTCCACCGTCTCTGGGTGTAGTTGGCGGCGTTGCTATGTTGTAGATCTAAGCGTAGCATGGAGTGATCAGAAACAACCCTCGGCAGGTATTCTATTGCGGTTATGTCACTGTATAGCCTAGTGTTCCCTATTGCTAGGTCTATCCTGGATAGGGATTGATGTGTGGACGAATAACATGAGTATTGTTTATTTGTGGGGTGTCGTGTTCGCCATATGTCTATTAGTGATATTTCGTTTAACAATCGGCCCAGTGATGTTAGGTTCCTTTCCTCATTTATATTTTCTGTCCTTAGTCTATCCTGTGCGGGGTTAATTACCGAGTTAAAGTCGCCTATTATTAGGATTGGGGCATCTGGTATGTCATTTGTAAATCCTACTATTTGCCGCATTACTGTGTTGTTATATGGGGGTGGGATGTATACCGAGGCCAGGATACATGTGTAATTGTATATCCTACAGTGTAGGCATATGAATCGGCCCTCTGGGTCTATTTTTCGCGCGAGGCATTTAAACGGTATGTTTTTGTGCACTACTATGCTGACCCCCCTGGAGTATCTTGTATGCGTAGAGTGGAAGTTTTGTCCCATTCCCCCCACTTTGAGTGTATCTATGGTTTCTTTAGACAAGTGCGTTTCCTGCAGGCATATAATAGCCGGACCCTGCTCCTTAATTACCTGTAATATTGCCGAGCGTTTCGTCTGGTCACTCATGCCCCGCACATTCCACGAAACAATCCTGACTTTCCTACTCATTGTTCTTGCTCTTTACCTTCCTCAGGGTTTTTATTTTCTGGTGTTTGCTGTTCTTTATTATGTCTGTGAGTGAGCCGCACTGGGAGGATCCATATCTCTGTATCAACATTACGCCCGTATCCCTCCCCACATATATGCATACAGTTTTACCCATTCTCCGTCTCCGCCTCCAGCATTTGCATGTATCTTCTTTTACCTTACATATTTCTGTTATTTCCAGTATTCTTATCATCTGTACATTTATGCTAGCATTCTTTCCCCTTACCCCCCCCTGTCCTATGTTTCTACCGCCTATCATTACCTCTTCTACCTGTATATTATTTAACATTTCCCCAACATACGAGAGAGAGACCAAACAACGAACATCCCCAACATATAACTCACTGATCCGTTGTCTTCCACTCGGATCGGGGTACCAGTCCTTCATTCTTCCGAACGATGTGTCCTGTCTTCCCAGAAGCTCCTCTCAAAAATTTTGGGGTCCCTTAAATTAAACATTTCTTTAAGTATTATCTCTTCGCGGTGATTTGCGCTGTGTTTGTCCCCTTCGGATTTCCATTTCGTTGTGATCTATCCAGGTGCCGGCTTCCTTTGGGCTTTCGAAGAAGTGTGTTGCGCCCAGTGCCGCCACCCTCAATTTGGCGGGGTATAACATCGCGTATGGCACTTGTAGATTTCGCAGTCGGCGTTTTATTTCTATAAATGTTGCGCGTTTCTTTTGAATCTCCATAGAAAAATCCGGGAAGAAGGAGACTTTTGCGCCATTAAATTGGATTTCGCCCTTCTCGCGGGCTTTTTGGAGTATGATGTCACGATCTCTGTAGTGTAATATTTTCATAATCATTGGTCTTGGGGGAGCCCCTGGGGGGAGGGGCCGTGTGGGGACACGATGGGCTCTTTCAATTGCGAACATCGCGGTGAGGATGTTTCTTCCGAATAGTTCAGTCAGCCATGTTTCCATGAATTCTGCTGGGTTTCTTCCTTCCGCTTTTTCTGGGAGGCACGTTGTTCCTTCTTGACCTATTTTCTAGGTCGTCTACTTTGTTCTGTAGATATTGTATATCTTGCAGGTTTTTCTCCATATCTCGTTGCATTGGCTGTATTGCGTCTTCCACGTCGCTTACACGTTGTTCGGTTTCTGTCAGACGCTCTGCTATTTTTTGCACGTCGTGTCGCAGCAGGTTTACATTCGTTTGCATCGCACCCATTTGCATGTTGAGATTATTCAGCGATGCATTGCATTTGGTGATTTCTCCAAAAATGTCTTTTAGCGTGGGTTCTCTGACGCCTCTTGCATCTTTTGGTTCTTGGTTATTTGTGTCAGGGTCACCTGCGTTATTTATGGTATCTTGTGCGCAGCTGGCGGTTGTACTTGCATAGTTTTTGCTGTTTTGCATGCGGTTGTCTGTAGTACTCATATTATTTGTCTTGTCTTGTGTACTTTTATTGCATGTTCTTGCATTATCTATGCCTTTTTGTGCCCTGTTTTCAGGTATGCTTGTGATGCGCATGCCATCTTGTATTTCTTGGTCTGTTTCATTTATGTTGCTTGCATCATCCTGCAGGCAGTATTTTTCTGTGTTTGTACTGTTTATTTCTCTGCTGCTGGAGTTTATCATTTTGGGCACAGTGTCTTGTCTTTTATTTTCAGATGTTTGTGCAGTACTGTCTTGCTTGCTTTCTTCTAAATTAGGGTCTGTTATTCTGCTTGCTTTGCCCCCTCTCCCCTCTACTTTGCCTTCTTGATATATGGCTCCCTCCTCTCTTTCTGCTCCCGCCGTTTTCTTTCTTATCTGTGGGCTCCCCCGCTCCTCTGTGTCTCCCCTCTGCTGCCCCGGGCTTATTTCCTCTTCTTCTCCATCTCTCTCCTCCCTGGCATACCGTGCTAATTTCCTCGCTGCCTCCGTGTTGGCTGTACTGAGGCGCGGTATGAGTGTCCGCGGCTCTCTCCCGCCGGCGCCATCTTGTTTTTGGCGGCCGCCGGCTTCTTCTATCTTTCCCCGCTCTTTGCCGCGCGGCATCTTCTCCTCTAGTGCCCGCTCCTTCTCCGATGGTCTCCGCTGTGCTGTCGCTTTACTTGTGGCCGTTTTTCGGCCGTTCTGAGTCCCGCTGACAGGATCTTTTGCAGGGTTCTCTGGGAGCTGCTCGGAGTTGCGGCCGTCTACATCGCCGGTGTGGTAGAATTTACTTATGTGATATCACATTGTGCAGTTCACATTTAATAGGTACTGGTGCATCTTGTCTCCACTGGAACTAGGGGTCAAAACAATATGTTTAATACCGGTATGGTCCATTCCTGGTCCAATAACTAACATTGTTAAAATGCTGAGGATTTGGGAAACATTAACCTTTTCCCGCTATAGGATGTACAGTTATGTCCTGCGGGGTCGGGGTATGTATGAAGAGAGATCGCACGGCTATCTCTTTTAATACATCTCAGATGCAGGCTGCTTATTACACCCGACACTCGGCGGCAAGAGTTGCAATCGGCCAGGTGGCCGATCCCGGCTGTTACCCATTTAAATGCCACTGTCAATTCTGACAAAGGCATTTAAATCCGCCGAATGATCGCAGGGAGCCGTGCGGGTGTCATGGCAGCCCGGGGCCTTCTGAAAGGCCCCGTAACTGTCTTGGCAGTATGCCTGTCAAGCTATCCCCATGGGGGGGCTTGATAGACTGCCTGCCCAATCGCAGTATGATGTAATGCTATTACATTACATCATACTGCAGGAGCGATGGAAACATCACATGTTGTGGTTCTCTGTGGGGACCATAAAAAAAGCAAAAATAACAAAGTTTTACTAATTTTTTAAAAACAAGTAATATAAGTTTTTAAAAAAACACCTTCTGCCATATTTTCAATAAAAGAATCTAAATAATGAAATAAAACTACATATTTGGTATCGCTGTGTTCGTAAAAGTGTGATTTATCAAAGTAACGCATTATTTACCCCGCATGGTTAACGTCGTCCAAGAAAAAGAAAAAAAAGAAAGTAAGCGAGAAATGTACTTTTTTGGACACCCTGTCTCCAAGAAAAAATGCAATAAAAAGCGACTAAAAGGTCGTATCTGTTCCCAAGTGGTACCAACGTAAACTACAGGAAGTAGCAAAAAATGAGCCCTCGCACAACTATGTCGACGGAAAAATAAAAAAGTTATCGCACTCAGAAGAAAATAATATCAAAAAATGAAATGTCTTTGAATAAAAATACAAGTAGTACAGCAAAAAAACCCATACAAGTTTGGTATCATAGTAATCGTACTGAGCCATAGAATAAAGGTATCGTCTCATTTTGTTGCAGTTTTTGCGCCATAGAAACAGGACACACCCAAGGATTTTTTTTTACGTTTTTCAGTTCATTATTTGGTACATTAAATAGTACCAATAAAAAATGCACCTCACCCCGTAAAAAACAAGCCCTCATACAGCTATGTCAATGGATTCAAAAAGGAGTTAATATTTTTTAAAAGGGATGATAAAACGAAAATAGGGGGAAACAAAGGCCGCGTCATTAAGGGGTTAAATATGAATAGTTGTAACATACAGAACCATTGAATATAAAAACTACACATAACTAATTACATATATTATTACATATACATATTTTAATTTTTCGCCGCCGTTCCAGCATGCCTTAATCGCTTGCCTTTACTGCCACCTCGCACCCTGGGTTGCACGAGACGGAAATTTCATTTGACAGTCAGCCGCCAGGTTCTATAGCCGTGGGCCGACATGTTTCTATGGCTGCGGTCCATTTTGTTTATATTGCCGCTGCAATGTGCCCTATTTATTAAGCGGCATGTAGGCGTAGCGCCAAGCAGCCTGTGAGGTATGCCGCTGTGTGGCGCAACGTGCGTTATTTTGCTACTGTTTGGCATTCCATACTGTGTGCCTGATGTGTTTTGCCACCATGCGACTTATCTATAGGTTTTGCTGCGCAGCTTGATATTCGGTCGCGCGTGTCTCCTGTATAATGCCGCCTGCGGTCTTTTTTGCTGTCAATGGCGGAGACCAGGAGGCAGCCTGTGTGTGTTCCAAAGTCGCCAGTGTTGGGCAATGCTCTGAGGTAGCTTCTCCTCCCCCACCCCAAACACTATGGCCCCCTACTACTACTATGCCATAGTCACGTTTCCTCCCTGCCCAATCCAACCTCAGCGTGATTCTGGGCTTGCTGTCGCCTGTAGTTCCTCCCATACCTGCAGTTCCCTGCAGCTAGCCGCACCGCAGATGTTGGATTCCAGTATAACACATGGACAGGGAGGGCCAGAGCCACGGTCCAAGTACGCTCTCGCTACAATACGAGATTTACATCCAGACGGAGAATATCTTGTGTCACGGACAACAGTGCTAGAACTGGTTGTCAGCTTAACTCCAGGCTTGCTGAGACCTGTGGTACCTTCCATACGGACAGAGTACTGGCACAGGGAGTCTTGGGACACATCGCTCCTCGTGTCTGCTCCACACCAGGGTGAGCCTTGCCTGTCAGTAGCTTCCCTGTTGTCCCTCCTGCAGTTGCCTGCAGGCAGACGTACCGCAGTGTCCGAGCTCAGGATGACACGCGGACAGCGGCCGGCGAGCGCCACTTACTAAGTACGCTGTCTACAGTACAAGATTACATCCAGCAGAGATTATCTCGTCTTCTGAACAAGAACGTTCAAACTATTTGCCGGCATTACTCCGGCCTTGTTGAGACCTGTGGTAACTTCCTTATGGATGGACACATAGTTTCCCTCGTCTGCTCCAGACTGGGTTGAGCATTACCTGTCGGTAGCTCCCGTTGCCCCTCCTGCAGCTCCCTGCAGGCAGCCCTGACGCAGTGTCAGAGTCGCCTTGGCTTTCGTCTGGCCCTCTTGTCAGTTCAAGTCGTGCCCTTCGTGGGCGCCTCACACTGACTCCGCTCCGCGGCGGTACAGGATCACCATGTCAGGCACATTCTAGCCGTGTTCCGGCACATGTTACTCGGACAGCAGGTGCCTCGTCTGAAACTCTGCATTGAGAGCTTTCTCCCGGTGGGGGGTTGGGACCGCTACTCCGGCTCCTTTATGCTCAGTCTCTGAGCTTGCTGGATGCTTAGGCTTCAGTTAACGCTGGTCGCGGTGAAGAAGCTGGTTATGCTTCTTGACACCTGCGGCTTCTTTTATTTTCCCATCCCCTTGGGTACTGCTCTAGAACATCCCAAAGTCTTTGCTGTGTCCCCCAATGATACAGATGAGAAAACAAGATTTTTGTAAGAACTTCTGATAAAATCTCTTTCTCGTCTTGTTCATTGGGGGACACAGCACCCACCCAGTCTGGTATTAGAACGGTAACATATGCTTCTCTTGGTTGGAGTGTTCTCAGTTCGGTCGCACTTGGTGTTAGATTGATTATTGTTATTTATTATCTATTATCATATCCTACTGGCCGCTCCTACTGCTTGCATACAAGCTGAGCTAGCATGATGCTTGGAGGGGGTTATAGCTCGTGGGAGGAGTTAACACTTTTTATGCTTAGAGTCACCTCCTAGTGGCAGAAGCTATACCCAAGGTCATGCTGTATCCCCCAAAGAAAAAGACAAAAAAGAGATTTTATGATAAGTTCTTACAAAAATCTTGTTTTTTTTTTTGTTTTTGTTTTTTTTAAACCTTGAGAAATTACCATATGCTCGAATAATCAAGTTCCCACCAGGCGTCAGTGCTGACACTTATGTTCCTTATGCTTGGTTTCTCTGTGCACACAGCAGAGTGCCGACCACAACTACATTTACCCTTATAATATCCAGGTGGATACAGAATTACATGTCTAGTGTTAATAAGTTCCCCACTAGGGAATTATTTTGTACATTGGTTGCTTAGTACCGTCCAACCAACTGGTTTTGCCAATCCTAGATGGTTGGAGTCCTTTTACTTCGGCCAAATTTTTGACCAGATGTAACAAGTTCTGATCCCGAAGCAGGTTGATCGGCATTTGTATACTTTTGTTTTACACATGCCGAATATCTCTGTTAGGCCTTAGTCACACGGGCGTTTTTTACCGTGATTTGCGGATCGCATGACGGATGCACATCCGCAAATCACGTGACCGGGGCCGAAAAATCACCCAAAAAAACTGCTCCTAGCCGCGTTTCAATAGAAACGGGCCGGAGCTGTCCAGCGCATTGAATTCAACGGAGCCGGCAATACAGCCGGCTCCATTGAAAGCAATGCGCTGCGGGCGATCGCGGGATGAATTGTCGGAAAGGGCTTAAATATATAAACCCTTCCCTGCAATTCATCCAGAAATTTGTAAAAATAAAAAAAATATATATACTCACCTTGTCCCGGCAGACGGAGTTCAGCGCGGCCGGCCTGCAGTGGGTGTGAGTGGGTGTGAGTGAGAGCTGCCTCTGATTGGCTCAGCGCTGAGCCAATCAGGGGCAGCTCTCACTCACACCCACTGCAGGCCGACCGCGCTGAACTCCGTCTGCCAGGACAAGGTGAGTATATATTTTTTTTTTTAGAAGTTGGAATGAGTCTTGTGTGACGCAGACAGCAGAGGCCGAGAGATGGGAGAAGAGACGCACGTCAGTATGTGCTTTTTTTTTTTCCAAATGCATATAACAGATAGCACTGCAAGGGGGTCTAATGGGCATTATAACTGTAAGAGGGTCACGAGGGGCATTGTTACTAAATAGGGAGGAGGCTCCTTCTGTATCCTGAATGGCCCCTGTGATGAGATCATGGGGTACCGTTCGGTAACCAGGATAGCTTTGGGCCTTGTGAAGGTCTCCCAGGATTGCTATGGATTTCTTCCTTTCAAAGTCCTGCATGTGGCAAGGCTTAATAGGAAGACATTAAAGGGATTGTCCAACTTAAGCATGTTAGAAAAGAGCAAACAACCCGAACCACTTAAGCTTTTCTGACTAATAATTACACCAATCTTTACCCAGTACCCAATATGAACCAAAAATATACTGTACAGACATTAAATGCTGCATAGACCAAATGCATTCAGGAAAGTGGGGTTCAGTTACTTTCTCTAATGAGGATGTGGGACACATGGGTGGAGAGGGTGCATGAGAAATATGGAGGCAGCCACCGCTTTAAATATATCAAAAAACAGATTTACTCTGCACTTCCTACCAACAAATTGAACGCGCAGGTTCATATATGCCGTGGCTGCGACAATACAAGCAGCTGCAGCACTACTGCAAGTAATTAATATCTGAATTTAAATGACATTATTGTTATATCTACTGACACATAAACTCGTGAGGTTCTTAGCACACATTTTGATCAAAACATGTGAGCCCATCTGCCACGACAAGGCGACCTCTTGTAGATGGGACCTACACTACACTAACCTCTCTTTGGGCCTATTGGCTAACCCCTTCAAGTTCTCACTGTGGCAGGGAGAGGAAAACACATTACAATATTGATATTTTTGGTAACTTATGATCTAACTGATGCTTGGGGTCTAAGTTGAAATCCATTTTTCCATCAGTGTAGATGTCTGATGGCTTGTTTTTTACAGGACGATTTTTATTTTTCAATTAGTGGACCATAAAATGTATTGAAAAACTTCCTGCAGATTTTTAAGTGAAGTTAAATGGAAAAAAAGCAATTACACTATTTTTGTCTGTTTTTTACAATGTACACATTGCATCAAAAATGAGATGATGACTTTATTCTGTGGGTCGGTATGATTGTGATACTAAATTTAAATAGCTTTTTGTTGGGCGACATTTAAAAAATGAAATAGTTTTTTAAAAATAATTTTGAGTTTTTTTATTTTTCTATTGCTGCAGCTGTGTGGAGGCTTGTTTATTGTCATTGACCGACGGTTTCTATTTCTACTATTTTGGAGTATGAACGACTTTTTGACTGCTTTTTATAATTTTTTTTAGTAAATATATATATATATTTTTATTAAAAAATACTTTTTCACTTATTTTTAAATCTTTTTTTTAGGCCGCTCAGGAGACTTGAACTTGTGATCATTGGATCACTTAAAAAAAAAAAATCCGGCCTCCTCCACCCCTTAATAGCCAGCCATCACTCACCTCATTTCCCCATCGCTCATTACAATACTGTGATGGACGGGAGGAAATGCAATTACCAGTAAATGTGAAATAATCATAGACATGTGCTACGATGTCACTAAGAAAAAAGAAAAATCCGGCCTCCTTCCACCCCTTAATAGCCGGCCATCGCACACCAATGTGTTTCCCCCTCACCCGTGGCAGCACCATCAGCTGCTGCTGTCATTGGTTGGGGGAAATCCATCTACTGGTAAAAAAACAAAAGCAATTTTTTTAAGGTGTTTAGTATAATGCACATGCCTATGATTCTACAGGGCGCAGATGTTGTGGCGCCTGTACTTACCGCCAGCTGGGTGGTACTGCTGGCACACTCCTAAGGGGTCCCTCGGCGTCCTTCCTCTTGATGTTCTCACGGGGGCTCAGGAGGGCCGCTCGCTCTGGTGGTGGTAGAGCCGGTGTCTAAGAGGGTCTTCAAGGTGGAGAATGAAAACCCTCTGAACATGGCCTGTTCTTTAGATGACGGATGGAAGTCCTTGGCCTCTGCTGCTTCCACGGCGTCCAGATGGAATGGCTCTAGATGTTCAATTTCTGTTGATTTACTTACCTCAGGGATGTGCGGTGGGGGCACCCTCAGGGATTCCACAGAGATCCAGTCGATTTGCTGGAAGAAGCGGTGCTTTCGGATGTCTCCGTTGACTCCGAGACGCTTTGCTGGGTTTTTCTTAAGGAGCTGAAATAAGAAATGTAGTTGTGATTACAGACTATAATTACAAGAATCTGACTAGAAAAGACAATAAAAGCATCACAAATTATTCCAACACCATTAGCAAAAAGAATAAATAAAAGTGACCTGCTCACCTGTAAGATGATGTTCTTCGCTCCGGAGGTGGACTCATTGAAGAGTTTGTGATGATACTTACGCTCACCGGTAATCATCTGATTCATGATGACTCCAAATGAAAACCAATCGACGGCGGCGTTATATTCCTCTCTGGCGTCCATCTGCCATAAACAGAAAACAGTTAGTAAGCTGGTAAATACGTTCTACATCATCTGCTGTCTCCACGATCCACAACCCAAGAACATGATTACATTTATGTAAAAAAAATGGTAGGAAGAGTCTATTCCTCTCACCTCAGGAGCAACATAGTCTTCGGTTCCAGCATAATCGTTGGCCGTTCGGTCTCCATACATGTTCTCTAAGGCCAGACCGAAATCGGTGATCTTCACGTGGCCCGTCTCAGCCACCAGGATGTTCTCGGGCTTCAGATCTCTGTGGATGATCCCCATGGTGTGGAGGTGCTGGATGCCGCACACCATCTCCGCAGCGTAGAATCTGGTGCTGTTGACATCAAGCCGTCCCTTCACCTGCAGGAGTTGGTCCAGGTCCCCGCAGCTCAGGTACTCCAATCCAAGCAGAACGTGTGTCTGTAATGTAGAAGAGATATGTAAGAGGTTGGTTAATAGGAAGATATACTACAATGTCCACATCTACGGGGCACATAGCGGTGGAGTTTGGAGATGTGTGATAATAACTATACCTTGGTCTGAAATGCAAATTCTGCATGGACGAGGAAGGGACTCCCAGACGTCAGCTGCAACACGCGGTGCTCCACCATCACATCCGCCAGCTCCACTTCCGCTAGCAGGGCTCTCTTCTTGATGACCTTTACAGCAAACTGCTGGCACGTAACGGTGTCTTCTGCCAGCACGACTTCCCCGTAGGCTCCCCGGCCGAGCACATGGTGGAATCGTAGTCTCTTTCGGATGGTCTTAGAGGTGGTGCTTCCTGATCTTGTTGGCCGAACACCACTGGGTCCTCCTAACAGGGGGCAGAATAGTAGAAGTGATGATGTACCATGCGCTGCACATTATTCACACTGACCGGAATAATGCACATGTGTAATGTATATGTGGTGTAGATAGTTTTGAATATATATAGAAGCAACGACTGTTACCTTAAGGGCGGCTTCACACGACCGTATGTACAAAAACGAACACCCCAGTACAACATATTTTTGCATGAAGAAGATTGTTGAGGTTGATTTACACGCGTGTCTGCGCACAGTACTGTACTTATTGCGCACGTGGTGCCAGTTTACATGCGTTCCTTACACCCTCTTCCATGGATTAACCAGCTATTTAGCCTAATGAGATCCAAATGTGTTCTTTTTGTTACGTTTTGCACTGTGTTTCACGCATCGTCTAGAGTCTTTGCACATCACCTGTGGAATTCTATGGGGACCTTTGGTGCAACAAAGATAGAGAGGGGCCTAATTTTTTGTGCAGTTTTATGTCCAGCAAGATGGCGCACCACCGCACTACCACCGAGCTGTGAGAGACAATCTCCATGGCGCTCTGCCAGGATGCTGGATAGGATGGAGAGGTGCTGTTGAATTCCTTCCCCATTCCCGTGATGTAACACCCCTCTATGTTAATCTGTGGGAAACCCTAAAGTATGTGA
Organism: Eleutherodactylus coqui; assembly: GCF_035609145.1. NCBI lineage: Eukaryota > Metazoa > Chordata > Amphibia > Anura > Eleutherodactylidae > Eleutherodactylus > Eleutherodactylus coqui. Next base: position 38,679 of record NW_027102608.1, on the reverse strand, counting down.
TATATCATAGAAAACCCGCTACACTGGCTGCACTCTGGGGAGAAATTGTGACGTCATGCAGATCAATCCCTGCGGAAACTGTAACCAATGTCGTTCATGCAGAACTTCACCGAATCAGAAGTGTCTGGATGTTAATGGTGGACCATGAAAGGAAAGACAAAAACTGGTAGCGACACAAACTGCCAAGACACTGATATTAGACTAGAGAGAATTAGTCCAAACTTCTCTTTTATTGGTGACCGCCCAGCATACAGAACGCGTTTTGGGGTAAATGACCCCTTCCTCAGTTTAGCTGGGGGCGCACTAACAATTCCATGAATAGGTCCACAAGTGGGAGAGTTATAATTGCATAAAAGGAAAGGAGAAGAAGAAGACAAAACAGAATAATATTCAGATACACGATATTGAGTACATAAAATATTGTCTATGAGAGCAAGACATAATAATAATAATCTTTATTTGTATAGCGCCAACATATTCCGCAGCGCTTACATAGACAAGGGGAATACAGAAAGACAAAAGTACAAAAATTACAGAACCACGGTTACATAGTAATCAGTTGATGGAAACAATAGGGGTGAGGGTCCTGCTCCAACGAGCTTACATACTACAGATAATGGGGTGATACAGAAGGTAAAGGGCAGGAGATGTGCACCGTATGGCGGAGATGTACACGGTATGGCGAGGTGGAGAGTGAGGGATTCTATACACAGACAATGGTCAGACATTTGGCCGTGTAACGGCAGAATCGCTATGACTGCAGGAACGGTTTATGATGGCTAGCAGGGATTGCAGTCAGTAGGTCAGGGAGCATGTTATCAGGCGGAGTACAGAGGGGTTTGTTTAGGGTATGCGGTATGCCTCCCTGAAGAGGTGCGTTTTTAGAGCACGCCTGAAATTCTGCGAGTCCTGGATTGCCCGGGTAGCCTTTGGTAGTGCGTTCCAGAGGACAGCGGGAATGAGAAGTTCAAATTAAAGGGGTTGTCCCGCGCCGAAACGTTTTTTTTTTTTTTCAACAGCCCCCCCATTCGGCGCGAGACAACCCCGATGCAGGGGTTAAACAAGAACACCGCACAGCGCTTACCTGAATCCCCGCGCTCCGGTGACTTCTTACTTACCTGCTGAAGATGGCCGCCGGGATCTTCTCCCTCGGTGGACCGCAGGGCTTCTGTGCGGTCCATTGCCGATTCCAGCCTCCTGATTGGCTGGAATCGGCACGTGACGGGGCGGAGCTACCAGGAGCCGGTCTCCGGCCCCATTGAGAAAAGAAGAAGACCCGGACTGCGCAAGCGCGTCTAATCTAGCGATTAGACGCTGAAAATTAGACGGCTCCATGGAAACGAGGACGCTAGCAACGGAACAGGTAAGTGAAAAATTTCTGATAACTTCTGTATGGCTCATAATTAATGCACAATGTACATTACAAAGTGCATTAATATGGCCATACAGAAGTGTATAGACCCACTTTGTTTCGCGGGACAACCCCTTTAAGGGGGCGCTCAGTCTGGTCGTTAGCAGAGGGGAGAGCCCGAGCTGGGTGATGGATTGAGATGAGAGAGGCAATATAGGGGGGCGCTGCGCTGTGGAGGGCTTTGTGGATGAGGGTAGCGAGTTTAAATTGTATTCTGTATTTAACGAGCAGCCAGTGCATAATAATTCTATGTACATAGTAGATGATGCAGGAATATAACACACAGCGGTGTTGTGCACATTATGTTCTGCCATAGAGGGATATATGAGGTGTGACCGCTGCCGGGACACATGCTTGTAGGCACCTGAAGGGAGCGGCACTTTGTCTGGATTGCACTTCCATGAAAACCCCATCACCAAAATCCACATTAAACCGCGTATCATCAGTGCGGATCTAAAGCCGACTTCACCCCTTCGATTGAAAAGGTGAAATCTGCATCAGATCTGCATAAAAAACTGCAGAATTTGATGTGGTTTTTAATGCAAATTTTGGTGCAGATTTCCCACTACAGAAACTCTGCACCATTTCCATGATGTGTGACTGAACCCTAAAACACATTTTAACCTCCAAAGGTTCTCCGCTGTAAAGCATATCCCGGGGTAAACGTCCTACAGACCGGCAGCCAATAACGTCACAGCTGCTTATTGTTCTAGAACTTCTTAGAGACTTTCCTTCCCGTTTATAAACAGATTACAGTTACACATGTCAGGGGTCATTCACACAGCGTATTCAGCTTCAGTCCGTGAATAACACAGCATTTTCACAGTTTAGGTAAGCTGTCCAGACAACGCGATATAGGCAGTACAATCCCACTCTGGGACCCTGTATCCCACTTTTTCCCGGGACCCCAGCGGGACAGCCTTTTTCAATTTTTCGGGACGTCTGGTCACCATTACAGTGATTACCAGCCGGGTTGCCGCAGCTTCCCAGCTGGTAATTACTTTGCTGTGCCGCTGCTGGATTCCACTGACTGTAGTGTGTGCTTCCAGGATCTTATGTCCCCATCTCCCCTGACCTCTTCTCCTTAGTTCCACAGGAGAAGAGGAGAGGGGAGGAGGTGCTGCTGCGGGCACTGAGAAGAGGAGCAGTGGCTTTCTTAAGACCAGGAGAAGGTAAGTATATGGGGCGGCTCTATTACTACTGGGGATACTGTATGGGGTCATGAGCTTCATCGCTCATCATTTATGTAGCAATAAAGATCAGCGATGATCGGCTGGATGACGTGATGGGGGTTAGGGTCGCAGATTCACGCAATACTTCCGCTGCGCTAGCGTGACGGCAAATAGAGCATGCCACGTTTTCTTTCACACTGCGAAATTCCGCAGTGGAATTCCGCATCGTGAACATTGAGCTATTAGGTTCAATAGAACCTAATAGATCTGGGGTAATACCGCGGATTTCCACCGCATAAAACACGGCAGAAATTCGGGCGTGGGCATTATCCCTTAATCGTAGCTTCAGGATGTCCAAAGTGCGTCAGCTGTTCTCTGGTGTGCGTACATCTGCTGGGCCGTCATATTAATGGGTTTAAAACTAGGCATTTCATCTGTTCCTTGCACGCTGGTCATGTGACTTTAGTTACTATAAAAGCCTGCTTATGGTGGTGGATAATATTTTTTCTGAAGGAGGCAAATGTAAGCCTGGTTCTGGGACTGTGGCTATATAGTAAGTTTGGTGCTGGCAATGTCTAGGTCAGTGGTTCCCAAACTTTTTTAGCCATGGAGCCCTTTTTGAATGAAAAATTTCTCGTGGAGCCCCAAGGTGTGGTCTGGGGAGGGGTTGGGGGCGGGGCTTATTACAACATATGATTTTTACCTCCATCATTAGAAAAAGTACATTATAAAAGGCGGTTTAAAAAAACAACTAGGGAGGAACGCTGGAGTGCTGGAAGGGCTATTGATATACATTATATTTAAAATTAATATGCTGCAGAATTAACTCCCCCACCGCATGTCAATATCCACACGGGTTTTGTGCTCATTTTTTCCACAGTGTGTGGATGAGATTTTTAAAATGTCATCCACTTTGCTGCTACTGTAAATTCTGCAGCAAATCCACCCCGTGTAGTAATAGTGACTCCTTATATTGGTGGTCCCAGTAGTACTGGTAGCAGCATGCCCTATATTGACCCAGTAGTAATAGCTTCCCCATATTGGCCACAGTAGTAATAGTATCCCCTAATGCAGACCCAGTAGTAATAATGTCCCCTATTGCGGCCCCAGTACTAATAGGCTGCCCCATTGCGGAACCAATTGTAATAGTGATCCCCTATATTAGTGGACCCAGTAATAATAGCAATCCCTATACTGGCCCCAGTAGTAATAGCATCCCTTATATTGGCCACAGTGGTAATAGTGACCCCCATTGTGGCCCCAGTAGTAATAGGCACCCTCAATGCGGACCCAGTAGTAATAGTGTCCCCTATATTGGCCCTAGTACTAATAGTGTCTCCTATATTGGCCCCAGTAGTAATAGTGACCCCCACTGCGGCCCCCATAGTGATAGGCTCCCACAATGCAGTCTCAGTAGTAATAGTGCCCACCTGTTGCAGCCCCAGTAGTAATAACATCTCCTATATTGGCCCCAGTAGTAATAATGACTCCCATTGCCACCCCAGTAGTAATATCATCCCCTTTTTTGGCCCCAGTAGTAATAGTGTCCCCTATATTGGCTCCAATAGTAATAGCGTCTCTTATATTGGCCCCAGTAGTAATAGTGATCTATATTTTGGCCCCCGTAGTGATACGTTGCCCCATTGCCATCCCAGTAGTAATATCATCCCCTTTTTTGGCCCCAGTAGTAATAGTGTCCCCTATATTGGCTCCAATAGTAATACTGTCCCTTATATTGGCCCCAGTAGTAATAATGACCTATGTTTTGGCCCCCGTAGTGATAGGTTTCCCCATTGCCATCCCAGTAGTAATAGGCTCCCCCATTGCGGCCCCAGTAGTGATAGCACCCCACATTGTCACCACAGTAGTAATAGAGTCCCCAATTGCCATCCGAATTGTGATAGGGTCCCCTATTGGGGCCCTAGTAGTAATAGGGTTCCTCATTTCCGCTATGCTCTTTAGATGCAGGGATATGTTTAGCAGTGTAGATTACAATAGGAGTGATTGGGACAGCCATGGGCCCCCTTCCCTTGGAGTCTCGGGTCGCCCCTATTGTAATCCGCCATTGATCCCAGCTCTAATTACCCCTGTAGCGGTGTCTCGACAGCCTGTACTAAGGAAATCAGCATGCAGGACCTGTGGTCGGCATAGCAACACGGATCACATGACCAAAGACGGCTCATTGATACGTGTTGCTACGCCGACTTCAGGTCCTGCATGCTGATTTACTCTGTACAGTCTACCCAGACACTGCTCCAGGGGTGAGTATAGCGGGGACCTAGACCCTCCATCGGAGCTGCTAAGAAGCTCTTGGGGCTCTGCGGAGCACACTTTGGGAAACCCTGGTCTAGGTAATAATCTTGGTTCTTGTATGGTATTTATTTAGTAAGCTTACTTCTGTTATTGTATCTATGTTGTAAGCTCGGTTCTGGTACTGTGTCTATATAGTAGGTTTGGTGCTGGTAATGTCTATATAATAAGCTTGCTTCTGGTCTTGTATTTATGGAGTAAGATTAGTTCTGTTATGACATCTATACAATGAGCTTGGTTCTGGTACTGTATTTATACAGTAATCTTGTTTCCGTTGTTGTATGTTCCCATTGGAGATAAGCCTTGCCAGTGGTGTTTGGCAGCAGCCTATGGTACTTCTACATGGGATAATTTTCAGGTGATGAAGCGTTCTTATACTCGTCCCAGCAATAATTGTTCCTTTGCTTTTACACAGGAGTGATGATGGCTTAGTGACTGAAGGCGGAGCAGGCCGGCGATCGCTTCCATCCCCCTCCACTGACAGTAAACAGACAGTCATTCATAGATGAGCAGCTGCCTGTTTCCACGGGCCGATTGCAGTTAGTTTTTATACCTACAAATACCGAACAATAAACGAATGAATTATCGCTTGTCGTTCAGTCGCCGGCAGCATTTACAGCGAACGATTATCTTCAGGTTACCACGATCCAGCGACAATCTGAACAATAATCGTTCCACATAAAAGGGCCCAAAGTTCTTCTTCTCCCCAATGGAAACTCCTCCACTCTCTGCCGAGTGTGTACATGTATGGGGAAGTTGGGAGTGATAGCTATCGTCTTAATGAGGGTTTGCCTGACTAACAGCAAAAAACAGATTAATGGTAAAAGGGACGGTATGGTGGAGAACGAAGCAATGGGTGATGGGTAGAAGCCAAGGGGTTAATGTAGTTCTTGTAGTCTCTCCTGTGTTTGATGCCATATATTACCAATCATGTAGCTTATAGACATAGATTTCCTTAGTGGCAGACCAGCAGACAGAGGAGGCTGTTGTTTAACATACATTACTAACGTCCATAAATTAAGGGCACTTTAGATAAAACACACCGGAGTAAATGGTTGTATTTATTTCACTCATTTGTATAGCACATACATACTCCACAGCGCTGTACACAGTTATCATTTACATTGGACTTTGTCCCCGTGGGGGCTCACAATCTATATGAACACATGGCGGTAGATATGAATCCTGGACGCAGTGCTTAAAGGAATTGTCCAGTTGCAAACTATTGATAGACCCATTTGCAGGATAGCAGATCAGCAGGGATCCGCTGCCCAAAATCTCTACCGGTCAGCTGTCTTCTGTGTCAGTTCACTCATACACGGAGCTGAATTCTGGAGGTAGCAGACAGCTCCGTTACCACTTCAGTGGCTAAGTTGCCATTAAATTAAATAGCAGCTTTGCCTGTAATACTAAGTCCAGCCACTGCAGTGGGAACGTAGCTGTCTGCTTTTTGCAGAAATTTGCTAAATGCATGTGCACATCGGCTCAAAAAAACAGCTGATTGGTGGAGATCCTAGGTGGTGGAGCCCATTAATCTGTAATTCGTAGCCTTTTCTGCAGATAGGCCCATCAATATTTTGCAACTAAACAACCCCTTTAAAAGTAACAGTAGTAGTAATACTCCTATCTGTAGGAGAATACTAAAATAAGAAAAGCCTTACAAATGTTGTATTTATAGTAATGACGCATTTTCTCATTTTTACAGTCTTTTGAGTTCATGTAGTTGTTTTGGCGAATGGCCGCCTGTATTCTGCTATTGCTCCTTAGTGGAGGTATTCACAGACCTCTGCCGCACTTACAGCGGGGTCATCGCTTGTATGTAAACTCCACTAATCTCTGTGGCTGTCATGTTGTATCCAGTAGCACAGTGGGCGGGCGGCGATGGCGCTGTGATCACCTCTGTTGGGGAGCAACGGATGGATATACACATTTCCTTATACCCACAGTAAGGCTGCGTTCACAAGTCGCTGATTTGGTGAAGATTTTGTCACAGATTTCTGTGTGGATCTGCAGCAGATTTCATCCTTTTAATTGCCTTCAAATCGCATGGGTGAATTCTGCGGCAGATCTGCAAGAAAATCCGCAGCTAATCCGCAACGTGTGAACACACCATAAAAACACGTCATCTAAACATGAACTGGAAGAAGACAACTGACCAAAAACTGTACATTTCAGAAGCAGATTAATAAATCACAGTAATATCTGGTATTTTCCATAATACAGTGTACATAAATACAGTATAATACAGTGTACATAAATACAGTATAATACAATGTACATAAATACAGTATAATACAGTGTACATAAATACAGTATAATACAATGTACATAAATACAGTATAATACAATGTACATAAATACAGTATAATACAATGTACATAAATACAGTATAATACAATGTAACATTTGTATCACTTTCCCCTCTTTCTCCCTGGCAGACAACATATAAATCCTCAGACATGGCGGGTACAGTGTGTGGGACCCTGAGGGTGCGTTCACAACCAGCAGATTTGGTGCCGAAAACCACACCAAAATCTGTGTCAAACCTCATGTCAAAATCCGCCTCACAATCTGTACCGTTTACATGGATTTGGACACATATTTTGTAGCGCATCTGCACCAATATCTGCCACATGTGAACGCTTCCCAGACCTCCAGCGGTACCTGAGCCTCCCGGGTCTTCTTTCTGTATCTTTACAGGTGGATCCTTTTCTTCCTCTGAAGAATCCAGATGCCTCTTCTTGGGTTTCTGCTTCCCTCTGAGGCCTTTCTTCACCGAATCAGTCGGTGGAACGATGGACTTCATGGCCCTTGATGTTGTCTTCCTCTTCTTCCTCCTTTGGCCTTTGGTTGAAGCCATCTCTGAGTCCAAGACACGTCTTGGTCTTTTCTCTCCTTTCTCCCTCCGAATTTGCTCCATAAAATCGCTCTGCCCTGGTCCAGCAGACATCGCCTCCTTCTCCATCGCCAGTCTCCAACACTCTCAACTGCCAACTGCCGTGACAACACAATTGCCCTGACTGTAACCATGGCAGCAGTCATGTGATCAGTAACTGACCAATCACAGCCAACCATGATAAGTTTGAAAGCGTATGTCCGCCGGTCCTGAGATGGGAGGAAGGACATTTACAGGAATATTATCACTGTTTTCCTCAAACTAATGACAATCTTTATTAGTAAAATGGGAGCTCGTCATATCCGTGTGCTGAAGCCGTCTAGGACTTGGTGGGGGGTGATATTTGGGGGCGACATTCACATACATACAGGTTGTCTTTCTTTCTGCCATTTACTATTATTTTCTACAACATCATTTCATTGTACAAAAACTTCAATCCGTCCACCATATTAAGCTTCTCATAGAGATGAACACCTGTAATAATCCGCTTTGCGGTGGTGTCCTTGTTTGGCAGATTTCCTGTTATGTCGCCATTTCCCCCATATGACATGGGGATACCTGAAATCCAGGCCGGGACTCTTGTATAGATATGGTGATTAATGATAATGTCTCTTTACAAGGTGCCTCAATAGATCTTCTTGTAGTTGGCGCACACACATTCTGGGTGTCCACATCCGCAATCTGGATGTATGATAGCTGCAATTGTATCAGTATATCATCAGTAACCAGATGCAGAAGAAGCCACAAACCCCTCCAGTATATCTCTATATATGTCCACTTACGGACACGATAATTCATGGAGTCAGGAAGGACATTTTTTCCTCTAAGTGAGCTAAATGGCTGTTTTTTTTTTTTGCCTTTTTTGACCAAAAGGGAGGGGGGGGATGAAACAGACTGAACTAGAGGGACATGGTCTTCATTCAGCCTAACATACTATATATTTTATGTATAACATCATATATCATCAAGAGGGGGAGAGAGAACCACAAAACTAGCAGCAGTGCACAATGCCAGAGGACATATCAGCAAAAAGTCTATAGAATCTACGGAGAAGCAATGTCTGCAATAGAAGTAGTCAAAGAAGGGGGATAGAGGTAGAGAAACCCCTCGTATATCACCAGCTCACATTGGGAGGGCTTCCTAAGGGGTAACTGACAAAGGACACAGTGTACATATATAGCAAAATTACTAATAGCTAAATTTTACACATCTGAAGTAAGTCCGCAGCGTGGCTGCTCCGAAACTGCATCCTAGGTGCGGCAGCAGCGCCTGCCCCATTATAAAGCAATGGGAGAGAGAACTCTGTAATCCTCTGTCACAGTAGCAGCAGGGGATTCCTTCATCCTCGCGGGTAATCCCTTCACCCCCAACGTGCTTAAAGGGATTTCCCCACAAGGATGAAGGGATTCCCTGCCACTTCAGAGTTGTCCTATTGATCTCAATGGGGCCGGCGCTGCTGCCATCACCCCCATTGCAAGCAGAGGGAGATATAGCAGGAAGATAGAACATGCTGCGATGTGTTTCTCTCATAGCATCTCATCGCGGTGCTATGCAGGAAAACATCGCTCATGTGTATTCCCCCATTCAAATGAATGGAGTTCATATTTCTGCGTCTTGTACCACACATATCCCGCATGATTTTGTCGCCTGTGTGAAACCAGCCTTAATGTCTGTTATCTTCAGTCAACTAAAGGCCCTTTTACATGGCATCATAATCCTGCTAACTGCTCATTAGATCAAGCAGTTTGCAGTATAATTGTGCAGTGAAAGACCAATCAGCCATAAATCACTGATCGTATCTTTCATGCAGGCCAAGAAATCATTGTTGGTCTGCCGCTGCATTGGCCATGTGAACAGGCAGTCTTTCATCTATGAACAACCGCCTGTATACTGTAGATGGAGGCAGATGGGTCGGAGTGGTCCCCTCCCACTCGGCCACCATTCACTAAGCGATGATTGCTCCTATTACTGTCCTCACTGTGATGGCTGTCGGTCGCTCGTCTCATGTACAATGTGCTAGGTACATCCAACAGAGAAGATCTCGTCTTACGGACGACAGTATGCGATCTCTTCCACAGGGAGTCTCTGGACTCATCGCTCCTCATCTCTGCTCTGCAGCGGGTAAGCTCGTGCAACGGGCATTTACCTAACGGCTAGCCCCCCTGAGATGACCACCTGCAGCTCCCTGCAGGCAACTTTAGGGCGACCTCCGATTACAGGAGAGCCGCAGGCTGAAGCAGTATACCTACTGACAGCCAAATCGGGGACGATTACTCCCTACTGATCCTCCTCAACCTCTCCGCAGCATTTGACACTGTCGACTACAAACTCCTACTCAGTATGCTTCGCTCCATCGGCCTAAAGGACAAGGCTGGGTCCTCGGCCCCCTCCTTTTCTCTATCTACACAGCCCCTATTGGACAAACCATCAGGAGATTTGGCCTCCAATACCACCTGTATGCTGACGACACCCAGCTATCTCTGCACCTTTCCTCCAAAACATCACCAACTGTCTGTCTGCTGTCTCTAACACCATATCCTCTCTCTTCCTAAAACTAAACCTCTCTAAAACTGACTTACTGGTGTTTCCACCCTCCACTAACCGACCTCATCCTGACATCTCTATCTCAGTGTGTGGCGCCACCATAACTCCCAGACAGCATGCCCGCAGCCTTGGGGTCATATTCGACGCCGATCTCTCATTTACCCCCTAAATCCAATCTCTCGCCCGAACATGTCAACTGCACCTCAGGAACATCACAAGAATCCGCTCTTTTCTCACTGTGGACACGCTAAAAGCGCTTATTGTTGCCCTCATCCACTCTCGGCTTGATTATTGCAACTCGTTGCTGATCGGCCTCCCTTGCACCAGACTCTAGCCCCTCCAATCCATCCTGAATGCAGCAGCCAGGCTCATATTCTTGTCCAGCCGCTACTGAGATGCCTCTGCCCTGTGCCGGTCACTGCACTGGCTGCCCGTTAAATACAGATTTCAATTTAACCTTACTACCTTCATCCACAAAGCCCTCCACAGCACAGCTTCCCCCTATATTGCCTCCCTCATCTTAATCCATCAACCAGCCTGGGCTTTCCGCTCTGCTAACGAAACTAGACTGTGCATCCCTCTAATTCGAACTTCTCACTCCCGCCTCCAAGACTTCTCCAAAGCAGCACCAGTCCTCTGGAACGCACTATCAAAGGCTACCCGGGCAATCCAGGACTCGAAAAACTTCAAGTATGCTCTAAAAACGTACCTGTCCAGGGAGGCATACCGCATTCCCTAAACAAACTCCTCTGTACGCCACCTGATAACATGCTCCCTGACCTACTGACTGCAATCCCTGCTAGGCGTCATAAACCGCTCCTGCAGTCATAACGATTCTGCCGTCACACGGCTAAATGTCTGACCATTGTCTGTGTATAGCATCCCTCACTCTCCACCCCGCCATACTGTGCACATGTCCAGCCCTTTACCTTCTGTATCCCCCCTTTACTAGTAGTATGTAAGCTCGTTGGAGCAGGACCCTCACCCCTACTGTCTCCATCAACTGATTACTATGCAACCATGGTTCTGTAACTTTTGTACTTTTGTCTCTTTGTATTCCCCCTGTCTATGTAAGTGCTGCGGAATATGTTGGCGCAATACAAATAAAGATTATTATTATTACTATATTGCTCCCCCCACAGACGAGAGTGACGTGCAGCCAGAGAGCATCTTGTTTTTCCACACAGTCCAGACTTGTTGGCATCTAGTGGTGTTTCTGGGTCCCAACTCCGAAAGGGAGATGGGGGTTATAGGTATGTCTATGGGGCGCCCCTCCAGTCAGCTCTTTTCCATGCCGACCCACTGTGAGTCCGTTCCCTCTCGGGCAGTCTCGGAACTACAAGACATCTTGTGTTTCTAGGAACCTGGACTGCTAGTTCTATCAGCCGTGTCCGTACGGACGTGGGTAGCTTGTCGTCTGGACTACAGGCAAGATACCGGTTGAGACAGAGTCTCTTGCTGACCCTGATGGGTGCAGAACAGATCAGGTTTTTTCCTATATTGCCGACGGAGAGATGGTGGCCGTAAGGAGTACTTGGAACCAGAGCAGTCTCTAATTGCGGATCAGGTTTAGGGAGCTGATCCTCAGCAAAACTAGTTCATCCTATTCCCTTGTGAGACGAATCGTATAGTTAAGTTACCACGGTCAGTGGAGTTCAGGCGGACAGATCCAGAAGCACGCTGCGATCCTCCTGCATTGTTCTCCCTGCAGTATTGCTTGCAGGAGACTGTGAAACAGTCTATGTCGGTACTGTCTGTAAATTCTTAGGGTTCGTCCCTCTCTACTGCTGCTGTTTCCTAAAAGGGACCAGCGAGAGTCCCATACCAGTGTACCCTTGTAGCCTTGCTGCTAGGCAGCTAATCCTTTGGTGCCTAGTGGAGTCAGGCGGTTGCAATGAAACCATTCCAAAGGATAGACGTTTTCGAAAGTCTATGGTTTCATGCTGAAAGTGGATGCTGTGGATGTTGTCTCAGGATCACGGAGCTGAAGGATCTCTTCAGGCAGGTCTCTTTTGGCTTTTCAGCTATCAGTCGCCATCACGAACGGGGGTTGTTGGGTTACCCAGCATCAGGGTCATGCTGCGCTTCAGCTATGCGTCCTGGGGCCAGAGATCAGTCCTGGATCCTCCCACATTCTGGGGGTAGTCCGCTGCGTATACGACTTCTTCAAGATAATTGAACCGGGACCTTCACGCCGCAAGCCTTCCAGCCTTGGTCAACACGGAAAGCCGTTGTAAATTGCAACGAGTGACTTCTTTATTGGCATCTGGAATCGACCCGCTTGCTTCCTCGTGGCAGGACTGTGAAGGTGATATTGACAACCTGGGGTATATCGACAACTAGGTCGACTGTTGGAAGGCACCCAACTGCCTGAAGTTTTGGAGCTGATGGCTCCACAGCTCTGTTTTGGATGTCTATTTGTACCGAAGGTTGTCATCAGGAGACTGTCGTTATCAACCTGTATATTCTCTCACTGCCGATGGTATTGGGATCCACTTCAGTGAAGTATTCGGTGGGCACCTTTCTCTGTAGTGCTGCGTCCCAAGGAATGCTCCGGTGGCAAGGGGGCTCGGTCTGACTACGCAAGAGTAACTCTTTCAGGTAGCATTCTTCAGTCGCGCTGGCTCACTGCTGGTAATCCTGGCAACTCCAAGTGGATTCCTGCTTTTCCAAGGTGGACTACTTGCAATGGCTCTGCTTCGTGGCAGTACAGGGTTACAGTGCCAGGAAAGTTACACTCGCAGGCCGTGTTACGGCTCATATTACTCAGGCGGCGGGTGCCTCGTCGGAAGCTCCTTAACAGGAGTCTTTTTTTCCTCCCGGAGAATGGATGGGACCCTTACTCAGGCCCCTTCATGCTCCTTCTCTGAGCATGCTGGATGCCTAGGCATCCATTAACGCTAGTAGCAGTTTAAGCGCTGATACGCTGCTTTACACCTGCGCCTTCTTATATCCCCCCCCCCCCCACCTTGGGTACTAAAAGGTCCCAAGGTCTTTGCCGTGTCCCCCAATGATACAGACGAGAAAACGAGATTTTTGTAATAACTTAGCGTGAAATCTCTTTTTCGTCTTGTTCATTGGGGGACACAGCACCCACCCAGTTTGGGTCATTCGAATGCAAGAATACCATATGTGTAATTTTATTTTTAATTCTTTATTTTTTACAAAGTAAAGGGAGAAAGGTGGGGTTGTGGTGTTTTTATTATTGTTTTTTTTTTTTACAATTTTTTTTGTCCCTTTAGGGGACTTGCATAATTTTTTTTTTCAAATTCTTCTAATACTCTGCTATGCCTCAGTTGTTTTGAATGATCGTCCAGTTTTAATCCTAAGTAGTCCAGTATTAAGATCAGAGGGGCAGCAGGTGACGGATGTGGGGCAAACTCCCCTCGAAGGGCATCCCAGACCTCGCATGCTCCTCCCAAAGGAGATCAAAGGATGACTTTCTGAATTTTTTTTTTGTGATGGGAGCCATAGGTCCCTGAGCAGGGATGTTCCATAAGAGGCTTGAGCTAAATGACTTACGATTCAATTTTGCGAAGAAATAGTTAATTCCATCAATCTGATTGGCTGGATTGACTTATAATATTGGGACACATCGGGTAAGTTTATTCTCCCACTCTGTCAGGAGACGGTGAGCTATACACGGTCTTTTATGCTTCCATGTGAACCTAGAAAAGCTTGACTTGGGATTCTGGGAGATATATCGGGAGCATTTGTAATTTATGAAGAATTTTGGGGACCATGTAGGTTTGTAGAAGGATCTTCTCAAACCAGAAGAGCACCGGTAGATTATAAATTTGTAAAAGTGAGGCTATTTCTTTGAGGAGGGGTGGAAAATTTTTGTCATAAAGGTGTGCTAGATTTTTAGCAATCTTGATCCCCAAGTAGTCAATGCAAGTTTCACCCCAGGTGTATTAAGTTGATGTTTGACGTTTGTTTTTGCAGTATCTGGGGGTAGAGTTATGTTGAGCGCAGTTGACTTTGAGATATTTACTTTGAAATGTGACACAGAGCCATAGGTTTGTAGAATGCTATTGAGATTCAGAAGGCCTTGTTCTGAGTTAGTTAGAATAAAGTGTCATCCACAAAGGCCTCAGAGTTAAGCGAAAGGTGATTTAGACTAATTCCCTCAATACCCCTACTCCGCCGTAGTAGTTGGAGAAGAATTTCTAATGAGAGGATGAATCGGGTCGGGGAAAGAGGGCATCGTTGACGTGTTCCTTTAGTGATGGAGAAGGGAGGTGAAAAGGAGTCGTTCATTTTAGCGTAGGGGTTGGAGTATAATGTAAAAATGGCTTTAATTAGAGATGGTGGGAATCTGAATTTTTCCAGGACTGACCGCATGAAGTTCCAATCTACTCTATTGAACGCTTTTTCAGCATCAATTTCAGTAAGATTAGTGGGATTTTGTTGTTTTGTGCGTATCTTATTACATGAAGGAGCTGTGCAGAGTTATCTTTTTTCCTTTCTACCAGTGAGGAAACCCAATTGTTCATCGTTAATCCATTTGGGTATGAAGATGTTAATCCGCCTTGAGAGGAGTTTCGCTCATATTTTGATGCCTAAATTTAAGAGGGAAATGGGTCTATAACTTCCACATAGGAGCGAATCTTTCCCTTCTTTGTGTATGAGGGTGATGAAGGCTTCCTGTGTTTGTCTGGGTAGCCAGCATTCCTTCAAGCCAAAGTTAGACTCTTTATACAAGCCTTGTAACAATGACTGGGAATTCAAAACAAAGCCAGACTCGATGTACATAGAGCTGTTTCAGGGTGTCTGCCCTTCATCAGTGTACGGTAGGAATCTGTGGAGGTATTATTCCATCTCCCTTATTTGCATATTACCCAGAGGAGCATGAATGGCCTTTTGAGTCTCCTCACTCTCTGTCTGGGTGCTCTCCCTAAGGAGAAAAGATAGCGTTTCTGACCCCTGTCTGGGTAGTTGCGCACATTGCAGCAAAGCATTAAGTGACAGAGCCAGATATGGAAGGATTGTTTCCTGGAATTTTTAGTAATGCGCTAAGGGAAGTCCCTCCGGTCCCGGACTCTTGTGTAGTGGGAAGCTATTTAGTATGGATGTTGAATCTTCCAGGGAGATTGGAGAGGCCAGAGAGGCCGCCTCATCGTGACTCAAAGGGAGATCAAGCAAAGCCAACACACTCCAGTTTTTTGTCTTTCATTTCTTCCAAGTGTCTGGTGAGGTCAAGTTGTTCAGCTTTGAAGATTTGAGCTATCATCGTCGTTTCCTTGTGGGTCTTTCCCATCGGGTCATTTATTTCTGGGATATGTGTTTTTCCTCTAGCTTCCTTTATTAAGGAGGACATAAGCCGACCTCCTTTGTTACCGCGTACATGAAGTTGGTGTTTGTAGTACAGAAGAGATTTTGTAAATCTACTGTTTAAAATATCTTTAAGCTTTTCTCTTAATTCAGTTAATTTCACCTTTTTTTGTTTCGACAGCTGTTCTAAATGAGAGATTTCAGTCAGAATGACTTCTTTCTGCTTGTTTTTTTGTTTTTTCTGTGCGGCTCCTATAGCTATGAATATGCCCCTGATACATGCATTGTGCGTTCCCCACACTAATGGGTGTTTATCTGGAGTCTGTGTGTTTTCCTTAAAAGTTTTTTAGTTGGTTGGTTATGTTTTTAATTGCTTTTTGATTGTCTAGAAGAGACTTGTTCAGCCTCCAGCTCCAGGCCTTGTGGACTGTAACCGGACATGGTCAGGGACCGTTAAGTTTCCCATTGTAGATTTTTTAATTTGCTAAATCAATGAGGAGGAAATAAGAATGTAGTCTATTCTGTGGTATGTATCGTGTACGGGGGGGAATATAAAGAGAAGTCCCTATCTAATGGGTTTGATGTTCTCCAACCAGGGGCGTAACTATAGTGGGTGCAGGGGATGCGGTTGCACCCGAGCCCAGGAGCCTTAGGGGGCCCATAAGGCCTCTGTTCTCCATATAGGTAGCCCAGTACTATTAATAAAACATTATAATTAGGGGCCCTGCTACACATTTTGCATTGGGGCCCAGGAGCTTTAAGTTACGCCTCTGTCTCCAACCATCAGAGAGCTGTAGGTTCTTCAGCATTTTATGGAGTTTTCTACATGCTTCTTGTAAGTTCTGAGACTTCTCCAAGGAAGAGTCCAATATGAGGTTTAGGGTGAGATTAAGGTCTGAACCTGCTACTATTTTGCCTTCTGCAAAGAGTGAAAGTTTCTTCAGGGCGTCTGTAAGCCGGGCCACCTGATTTTTGTTCGGGACATCTAGGTTTACCAATGTGACAGTTTCTGTTAAAATTTTGCCTTTTAAGAAAAGCCTTTATCCCCTTTATCAGACAGATGGCCATCTAATACAGATGGGACGGAGGAGTGCAGCGCTACAGCCACCCCCTTTAGCTGCGCTGGTAGGGTGGTTGCTAAAATACCACCTAACAAAGGGCCGTTGCATTCCAGAGGGTTTCCTGGAGAAACACAATAGACGTTTTTAGCTTCTTTAGGAGGCATATTACTCGGCTTCGTTTTTGTGGGGTATTTAGACCTTTAGTGTTTATGGCTGTGACGGTAAGTCCATTTATCATTTTAGTTTTCAGGTGAAGACTAGCGCCGGCGTAGGATGAGTCGGATGAGTATGTCGGGCCGGGACAGCCCAGCCTGCTTACCTCTCTTCAGGAAATCAGGGGTTTAGTTGGGGGTTAAACGGGGAAGAAGGGTAAAACCGTTATAAACTCGAGACAATTTTAAAAGTCTGACGGACTGCAACGTTTACTCACAGTAACACAGTCAGAACGATGGGTTAAAGTTGGAACCATGGTGGTGCGCACCAGCTTGATGCAACCAGCCACTACCCTAACTTAAGACACTTTTATTGTATTTTATTGTTAGTAATGCTGTATTTATTCTAATCTATTGTATTAAGCAGGTCAAGTGTACTTAGAAGTTTAACGATTGATATTGAGGGAAGAGAGACTAGGTGCATCTCGGCCACAGGGGCAGGGCATACCAGGAAGGGCTGGGGAGTGCAGGGGGGGTGGTATTCAGCCCCACCTCCGCACGCTTAAACCATCTATGGCAATCATACGCGCAAGGGTCGTGTGTCTGCCAACCATAAACAAACTATGAACATAACTACTAGAATAGTACTAGCAGATTGATCCATTGACCTATAATGCGTATAAGGGGGAGGCCAGATCCAGGCAACATCCCTTCAATTAGTTGAGATCAAAGCAGACAGCAAAGTACATAAGATAAACTCCAGTATGACATAGCAGTGGTCATTCAAATATAAAACGTAAACAAGAAATATTATGATGAGGACTGTTATATATAATCAATAGTAACAGAGTACCAACAGCGTCACTTTTGTCCACATCAGTGGTAGGACTTACTGATTGCAAGAGCCGCTAGGGATCTGAACTTATTCCCAAGACGTATTCCAAAGAGCAAGAAGAGGCGGCAGCATCCAAGTTTAGCAAAGTAGAAAATGTTCTTTATTCCCCCATGACAATAAAAGTTGACAGCAACGTTGCTATCCTTGGGAAGTCTTGTTAAAGATCAGGTCCTGCAGTAAAGATGGTAATGATGCCCCGTCGCCAGTATGGGTGGAAGGTTGAGGAGCTTCAAGTGGCATGTGGTGACGAATACAAGACAGGCTGATCTCCTATTTTTTGGGAGATTTGGAGCAAGATATCTCCTTCCAAGGCGTCTCCATTACTGTTTTTGGGCAGGCTTCCTTTTCTCTCAGCGACATCCAGGAGGCAATGTGGATCGGTGTTAGGCCCGGGATAGGCCAAGCCCTTTCCAGATCGGACGGGGTGTGTATGATGATGCTTTTGCCATCTTTGTGAAATGTTAGCCCAAATGGGAACATCCATGCATGTTGTAGATTTTTGGCCCTGAGGGCTTTCAGAAGCGGTCTCATTTGCCTTCTTTTAGCTAATGTAAAAGGGACTAAGTCTTGATACAGCTGGATAGTCGATCCTTGGTAGTTTAATGGGTCTTTGTCTCCAGTAATATTGCTTGTGTATCATTTAAGGAAAGGAGCATGAGCACCCGTCTGGAGCATGAGACTCAGGTGGACCCTCGATCCTGATATTGGTGCCTCCGACTTCTGTTCTCTTGTCCTTGATAGGATTTTTACTCATTATGGTTGTATTTTCTTTCTCCCTAGGTGAGAACGCTCGACTGCGATGTGTGGAGGTATTCAGCCCCGGAGTGTATCTGATGCTCTTTGTTTAGCATGGGGCGCTGTTTGCGGTCTGCGCTGGCAGTTAGACAGAAGTCTCCATGTTGTTAGCAGGATCAGACTCCACCGCCTGGTTCCCGCAGCTGTTACTGCACCGGCTCTCCTCTTGCTCCCTCCGGCCGGCAGTGCCTGCTTCCGGCTGGTGATGGTTCTGCTGAGAGAGCTTGTAAGGGACAAGTTAACTGTAATTGTGTAGGGAAGCGTGCTAAATTCTCTGGTTTGTGCCGTTTCCTGCGGAGCTCGCTCTCTGTGCGTCTACGCAGTATGGTGGTTTGGCCACGCCACTTGTGATGTGGTTTTTAACACAGAAATTGCGCAGATTTTTCCCTGTTTAAAATTTGCATTATTTCTGCTATGTGAGAACGAACCGTGAGGGGCATTCTGTGAGACAAATAGGGGAGTGCAGAACCATAAGGGCCATCATGTGTTATGAGAGGGAGGAAAACCATAAGTGGCGTTCTTTGTCACGAGGGGGAAGGCCATGAAGGGGCATCCTATGTGATAAGTGGAAGGAAACCATATATGAGGGACAGCGCTCCAACAATCTCCACACCAAATGTATAGAAAAGGGAACAGGACTTACCCGGTGTCAGTGTGATGACCATACACTAGGTCCCCCACTGACCCCTCCACGTCCTTTATAGCATATGAAAAATGCACAAAAAGATCCACAAATCCTTTCCTTATATCCTGAAAAAACAGGAGAGCCGCCTGGCCAGTCGTCCCTCCTCCTCGAGAAGGTCAACCTGTGGGATAATGCAGAAAGGGACAGAACAAAAAAGGAGCTCGGCGCTCCAGCAGGAAAGACCCGATGTAATCCTCCGAATCAGCAGTAATGGTCTTTATTCCATAATAACACAGTACAAAGCGTTTCGTCACAAGAACCGCGACTTTCTCAAGTACAATGAACTTACACTTCTTTCATCTATTTATACAAAATTTAGAGACTCCCATATCGGCCGCCCTTTAGAAGAGCTCTTTCTATCGGGTAAGATATAAGTTCCAGAGTAGAATATATATAATCACTATTTTGTCTTTGGGGGGTTCTTAAAGGACTTCTTATAGTTTCAGGCATAGGGATAGGGCTCTCATTAATAATAGTACTACACACAATGGTGTCAATGGTAACCATAGAATGGAAATTAACCTCTGGATTGCATAAAGAATTGTCCACAGTTTGTGATAAGTTACGTTTAGCTATAGGTTCTTCTGATATTCTAAAGTTACTCCACCCCGTTTGTGTCATATTATCTCTATTTGTCCTATTGTTACCTTTGGGTAATTTATCTATTTGTCTTAATCTAAATCTACTACCTTGTTCTCTATGGAAAAATTTAGATTTTTATCTTTACCATAATCTACTTCTCTTTCATTCTCTCTATTATTCTCAGTCCTTCCTACATGATCATACCTTTTGTCTTTCCTTTTCCAGTATGGATTCCTATTGGAGTGATTATAATTAGTATATACCCGAGTTTACCCTAACCAAATGCAGGGGAAAGAATGCAGAAGTTCTCCTTTCATTAGGATCTTCAATAATCATATCTCTAGATCTATGTGACCTCTGAGGTCGGCTACTTTGTACTTTTTTCTTTGTAAAATCCTTAGAGAGTCCAGATTTGGTATTGAAATCTCTCAAATCACGGATTAGTTTTTTCATCTTACACATACATATATTCTTTTCAGTTCTATACATATGGTTAATAGCATACAGTATTTCTTCTCTACTGCTGTGCATCCCAAAATGTAGGACTGATTTAAAACCAGAAATAGACAAGTCTATTCTTTTTGCAATCGACTTATCTAACATTAATGATGAAAAAGTGCCCAACATTAGACTCCATTCACCAGAGAATTCTTCATCCCTGGGAAATCTGACCCTATAGGCACTCTCAAGCCTCTAGGGGTCAAATGATTCTCTCTATAAACCTTAAGGGCTCATGTCCACGGGCAAAATGTGATTTAAAATCCGCAGCGGATCTCCCGCGCGCGGATCCGCACCCCATAGGGATGCATTGACCACCCGCGGGTAGATAAATACCCGCGGATCGTCAATAAAAGGCATTTTAAAAAAAATGGAGCATGAAAAAATCTGGACCATGCTCCATTTTCATGCGGGTCTCCCGCGGGGACGGCTCCCGCGGGCTTCTATTGAAGCCTATGGAAGCCGTCCGGATCCGCGGGAGACCTAAAATAGGAATTAAAAGCATTTACTCACCCGCAGCGGGCCGCGAAGCTCTGCTCTTCCTCACGGCCGCATCTCCCTTGCTTCGGCTCGGCGGATGTGCCCAGCGCATGTGCGCGGCACGTCGACGACGTGCCGGCGACGTGCCGGCGGCGTCAGGAATTCATCCGCCGGCCGAAAATGAAGATCCGGCCGTGAGGAACAGCTGACATTCCCCGCCCGCTACGGATAGGTAAATGCTTTTAAATTTCTATTTTCAGCGCTCATGTCCGCGGGGCAGGAGGGACCCGCTGCAGATTCTACATGTAGAATCTGCAGCGGATCTGATTTTCCCCGTGGACATGAGGCCTAAGAAATATCCAATCCAATGTATGCCTCCATGTATCATATACAGAGCCTTTCAGAGAATAGGCTTCCTTGGGTAAGGATGAGCCAGAAGTTTCAATAGTCCATCCTAAATCGCCCTCAAACACATGGAGGATAGATGTCACATAGATTCCTTCAAGATCCTTATTATTTGCCACAAACAATATTTATGGATATATGAGTTTCTAAATGTTGTTTAAATAGATGAAAGAAGTGTAAGTTCATTGTACTTGAGAAAGTCGCGGTTCTTGCAACGAAACACGTTGTGCTGTGTTATTATGGAATAAGGACCATTACTGCTGATTCGGAGGATTACATCGGGTCTTTCCTGCTGGAGCGCCGAGACCCTTTTTTGTTCTGTTCCTTTCTGCATTATGTGATAAGTGGGGTACCATGAGAGTGCTGTGTGATGTGGAGGGGACAGAACCCTAAGGGGTTTCAGCAGTCTGTGAGAAAGCGTGGTACATGCAGTGGTCTGTGGTAGGAGAGGCTGGTGAACAGTGTGTGAGATTATTTATTAGGGTTAGCCGCTGGTTGGCACTGTTAAAAGGGGGCAGCAGAATTTGGGGTTTGCGCATATGTTGTGCATGTGCTGGGGAAGCGTGGAGCTAAAGAGGTCTGTTGCAAATTCTGCAGAAACAAATGATGGCTGGAAGAAATTGTCAAATTGTTCTGGGCCGACTACAGATGAAAACCAAAAGTGAACAACACTAATCAGATATGACATCACCTGTGATCCCTGGAGGTAATTGTGCTGTAAGACTGGGTTCACAAGAGACGGATTTGCCATAGAAATTCCATGCGGAAATTCTGTGCGACAAGTCCGCCTGCGGCACCTAATCCCAGGATTAGCCAGCCATCTGTACGAGATTGTGCAAAAATCTCGTCCACATGGGGCAGCCAATCCGTTGCGGCAAAACCGGGCCGAACTGGAGATGCGGGGCAAAATTGACAGCCGCAGCATCTCAATTCTTTTTTTTTTTTCCCCCACTGCAGCCTCACTCCTCTCTATGGGGAGAAAAAGCCGCAGCGGAATGCCAGCAGCCAGGGCAAAATGCCGCAGGCATTGGAGCTGCGGCTCTCCCACAGAAATCTTGCAGTTTTTCGGTGCGGCCAAACTGTGAGATTTGCAGACAGATGCAGACAGCAGAGGCCGGAGGAGGGGGACGCAGGTAAGTAATTGTGTTGTTTTTTTTAATGTATATAACGGGCAGCACTGCAAGGGGGCTAATAGGCATTCTTATTACCACAAAAGGGACACAAACGACATTATTACTATAACAACACCAGGAGGAGTATTATTAATAAATACGGGCCAGGGGCATTATTACTTATAGGGATTATTTGCCCATTTTTTTACTGTTGAAGTTTGCTCTGGACAAGTCATCCATAGTAGATAGATAGGGTCTACTGCTGTCCATCAGCTATTCATCCCGCCTGTTGTCCAGTGCAGCGGGCCAAATGTTGTCATAAGATGATGGTGAAGAAAGTGCGAACGCTGGCTTTATTTATTGAAATCAATGTGAGAGCCACACTGAGGCTTCACTTCCTGCTTCTCTTCTGCCAGTACTACCTCCCTGTGCTCTTATTACAGCATCCGGCCTGCTATACTGAGCAGAGGGCTGATGGACGGGGTTCCCTAGCGGCAGACCCCGTCCATCAACTGCTACTGATCTATACAGAGCATAGGCCATCAGTGAAAAAATGGGCAGACAAACCCTTTGAAAGGGGTCCGGGAGAGTCATTATTACTAAACGGACACCAGGAGGGGCATTATTACTGAGTGGTGGCATAACAGGGGGAACAAATTCTGTGTGGGGAGCATTAATATTGGCACTACTATGTGGGGATTACAATGAGCACAAAAAGGAGCTTAAATTACTAAGTGGCAGATATGGCATTATTACTGTCTGGAGCAACATGAATGGTGGCATTGTGTAGAGATATGGAAAGGTAAAATTAGAGTTAAAGTTGTCTGTCAAATTCTGCAGAGACAAATATGTGTGAAGGAGAAATCATGATTGTGGTCTGAGCGGGATGGAGAAGAAAAGGAAAAGTGAAACACCCCAATTAAAGGGGACATCACCAGTGATTAATGGAGCTAATATACTATAATCACTTACACAGCCTGTCGAGATCCATTATACTGGTGCTGTGAACTGGTATCTACCTCTCTATGGCCACAGTATGGGTGTAACATTGGTCCTTGTATACTTTTTTTCAGTAACACTTTAGGGGTATTATGTGGTCACAGTCTGTAGGTATTTTTTGGCTGTCATATATTGTTATTAGTTATATTAATCCTTGTAGTGGTTTTATTCAGTATCTCCGGTAGCTTAGAGGCGGGAGCTGTCACAATCCCAACCCCGGGGCTTTGCTCTACAGGGCCAGTGTGTTTTCACGGCCCTGCAGAATGAAGCCCAAACACCCAGGACATGAAAACAATAAGGGGTTAAGAGAAGCCAGCCGATGATGATCATTGATGTGGTGGAGGCCTAAAGGGTAGAAATAGGCGGCACCTTAATATATTCCTGCAGCTCTAACATGTTCTGTGCTTCGTAGAAGATCTGCTGCAGTGAGCTATCCACGCCGCATAGATTTCTCCCCTCCTACAGTCAGCAGTGCTGCAGCTGGCGGTTTGCTGACGCCTGCCTACTTGTGTTCATCCCACTTGCTGCTAATTTGGCCCCAGCTACAATATGGGCCCACTTTATAGTTTTATTCCAGGGCCATTTTGTGTACCAAACCCACTCACACAGGGAGACATACAGATGACCAGTCAGCAATTTTATGCTTGTTGAAAGTCAAGGATCAGCGGACAAATGAGCGTTGACTTGTTTGTTGGCTGATGGTTGTACTTCTTACACTCCCCAATTGTGGGACAAGCCGTGTAAAAGTTCTTTACTTGGGAGGTGAGAGCTGTCACGTCTTGCTGCATGCTCAGCAGTTAACGATATAGATGGCCACTGGAGCCCTAGGCTTTATACACACACGGTGGGCTGCATACAGATATAGTATTGGGGGTCGTGAAAACACATATGGCTGCCTACTAAGGGATTTTCCTCTTAGGGAATAAGTCGTCATGGTCTCCAAGGTTTCAAAACATGATTATTGTGTAGAGATGTAGTAGAGCCAAGCGAGTTATCAATATTAAGACTATGGTTACATGGCAGCATGGGTCACATGACCAAAGATCTTTGTGTAACCCTTCCACTTCAGTCTCTCATTAGTGCCAATGCGGTTGCAGCACATCTCACAAATTCTTGCCACCGGCAGCTCGCAAAACAATAGACACCAAGACTGGAACTTTTGTCGATCTGCGGCTCGCAGCAACTTGCCACCCGTGCCGCCACGTGGCCCTAGCCTTAATCGCACAACACGTTGGTGTGTTCAGTGAATTCAGCTCTGCTCCTTCAATGTATTTGTCTTCTCCGCAGTCGTAATCACTGGTTGCAAAGCAGATAATGGTCCTTATATTGTCCACAGTTGGTGTGCAGCTCCTGACAGCAGCGTGATGGCACATTGTCCCGAATCTCTGCTTTTTTGTGATGACTGCCTCCTTGAATCCTTTATTCTGATGGTTGTTGGAGTCAATCTTACACTTGTTTTCATCAGAGATCATCATTGATGCAACAAGTCTACAGAATCCCTGCAGACCAACGTACAGAGACAGCAAAGTGGTCATCTTCCACGCAAACCCACCGCTCCCAAGAGGTCTTCTGTCCCAGTCCGTTTGGTCATATTATACATAGGAAGATAATTTGCTGTGTGGTGCTCAGCCAATCAGAGCCAGCGTTTCCTGGAGGCGGGGAATTTCCAATCCCCAGCCAGAAGACTTGCCTGAAGACAAGTGTCGGGGATCGGGGAGAAGATGCAGTGGAGCTGACAGCGCTTCTTAGGTGATGTAAGTGTTTTTGTTTTCTGCAGCTAGGGCTTAGTTTAGGGCTCTTCCAATAGGATTTCCTACTGTAAAAGGTTCATCACACCGCACATTTTCATACGATGCAACAGAGAGGAAGGCTCCTTAGGAAAACATGGGCTGCAAAACATCACAAGTTGCGGGCATTTCGCGAAGCCCGCAAGGTTCTTGACTCGCAATGTCGCATGCTACAAAACATCAAAAATGCGAAGAAACCCAAAGGAAAGAGATCAGAGGTGGGCAGGAAATATAATGTCACTCGCAGTCACCAATAACATGGTGGATCAGCCATCTGCAGCCGGCGGCTCTCCTGCTGTTCTTTAACCGCAGTGTGATGGGAGTTACATATCACAGTCCACTTTATGTAGTAGTACAAGTACATTGTTAGGGTTTTATATCATTGAAGCTTAATTTATATAAAACCCTAACAATATACTTGTACTACTACATAAAGTGGTCTGTGATATGTAACTCCCATCACACTGCGGTTACAGAACAGCGGGAGAGCCGCCGGCTGCAGATGGCTGATCCACCATTGTGTAACGAAAGTTCTACAATTTGTTTACTAACTCATTGTGTCAGATCATCGTTTTGCTGTCAGTAAAGGGGAAATTCTTCTTTACATCCAGTTCGGAAGGGGTAACATCACTCCTTAGGTAGAGAGCACCAAAAAGGTGAGTGAGGAGATGCATAAGGCCATCCATGCTCCTCTGGGCAATATCTACATAAGGAAGATGGAACAATACCTCTGCAGCGTCACCTATTGGATGGCAGCATTCCTTCAAATCAATGCTTAACCCTTTATATAACTATATATTACGGGTCAAGCATTCATTTAAAAGAATGCTGCCATCCAATAGGTGGCGCTGCAGAGGTATTGTTTCATCTTTCTTCTTTACATCCAAAGACTAAAAGCATGTACAAACGTAATACTTTCCACAGCTGTGTATCCAGTCTACTCAATCCTCTGTGTCCTAAATGTCAGTATCAATCTATCTTCTGTGCTGACAGTTTGCTACAATGTATCATCTTGGGGTCCAGACTTGGATTGCAGAGGATTGTATAGACTGAATTTAACTGTAGCAAAGCCTCAACTGTAGGAAATGTTGCGTTTGCACGGGTTTCAGCCTCTGGTTTCCAATCATTTATACCAATAACGTAGTGCAATTTACTTAAAGGGGTTGTCCATGTGTAAACTATTGCTGTCCTATCCTTGAGCTAGGCCACCAGTAGTAGATTGATGGGGCTCCAACTGATCAGCTATTCAGCGGCCGATGCTCACCTGCTCTCATATGACTTCTGCAGGAAGCAGACAGCTCTGTTCCCACTGCAGTGGGGAGGTTTGGTATTTAAGGCTATTCATTTCAATGGGAACTTAGCCTGCAATATGAGGCCGGGCCACTGCTGTGGAAACAGAGCTGTCTGCTTCTTGTAGAGATTAGCTAGTGTACAAGCATATCGTCCCAGCAAACAGCAGATTGGTGGGGGTCCGGGCAGCAGACCCCACTAATCTACTATTGATTGTCTATCTTAAGGACAGGTCATCAGTGGTTTACAACTGGACAACCCCTTTGTCTTCTCTTCTATTTCTACAGATTGAGGCCAGAAAAGAACAAATTTCATAAACAAAGAAGGTGCTGAAAGAAGCTGAGGGAAATGACCTGGAGAAGCTGGTGTAGTATGTAGGATGCCCTAATTGTCATCATAATAGGGTTACGATTGTGGTGTGCACCATGTAAATGAGCGTGCAGCTATTTCTAATGGAATTTTTCCTTCCAGATCCCCCTGTGTATTAATCCTTAGGATTCCGTATATCAGCTACCATTATGATCAGTTCATACGAGCTGTAATGACGACATGTGATGCTGGGAGGAAAATTCATCAAAACTGGTGCAGGTGAAAACTTTGACTGTGGGGATCCAACCACTGGGACCTCCACTGATCTCAAGAACTGGGGTCCTTATGGTCCCACCACAGCAGAGATCTTGCATGTCTACTACCAATTCATTTAAATGACAGCACTGGAGATTGCTCGGCGTTTATACAATTTCAGCATTGTCATTGAATGAATAGAATGGTGCTGCACATGCGCAATCTCCTCTCCATTCATGTAGGGATTTTCAGAAACTCTATTTTCGGGCTGGGTGGGAGTCCAAGCGGTTGGACCACCACTGCAGTTATAAGGTTATTCCCTATCCAGGAGACGCGGGATAACTTTAGGTCTTGATTAGAGATGAGCGAGCACCAAAATGCCCGGGTGCTCGTTATTCGGGACAAACTTTTCGCGATGCTCGAGGGTTCGTTTCGAGTAACGAACCCCATTGAAGTCAATGGGCGACCCGAGCATTTTTGTATTTCGCCGATGCTCGCTAAGGTTTCCTTGTGTGAAAATCTGGGCAATTCAAGAAAGTGATGGGAACGACATAGCAACGGATAGGGCAGGCGAGGGGCTACATGTTGGGCTGCAGCTCAAGTTCACAGGTCCCACTATTAAGCCACAATAGCGGCAAGAGTGGGGCCCCCCCCCTCCCAAAAACTTTTACTTCTGAAAAGCCCTCATTAGCATGGCATACCTTAGCTAGGCACCACACTACCTCCAACAAAGCACAATCACTGCCTGCATGACACTCCACTGCCACTTCTCCTGTGTTACATGCTGCCCAACCGCCCCCCCTCCCCCCCACAGCGCACACCAAAGTGTCCCTGCGCAGCCTTCAGCTGCCCTAATGCCTCACCACCCTCATGTCTATTTAGAAGTGCGTCTGCCATGAGGAGGAACCGCAGGCACACACTGCAGAGGTTGGCACGGCTAGGCAGCGACCCTCTTTAAAAGGGGCGGGGCGATAGCCCACAATGCTGTACAGAAGCAATGAGAAATAGAATCCTGTGCCACCGCCATCAGGAGCTGCACACGTGGGCATAGCAATGGGGAACCTATGTGTCACACACTATTCATTCTGTCAAGGTGTCTCTGCATGCCCCAGTCAGACCGGGCTTTTTAATTCATAGACAAGGGCAGGTACAACTCCCTATTGTGAAGTCCCTGTCGACCGACAGCATGGGTGGCTTCCTGGAACCCACCGGCGGTACATAAAAATATCCCATTGCAGTGCCCAACACAGCTGAGGTAGTAATGTCGTGCTTAATGCAGGTGGGCTTCGGCCCACACTGCATGCCCCAGTCTGACTGGGGTTCTTTACAAGTGGAAACAGATGCATTTATAATTCCCTGTGGACCCACAGCATGGGTGGGTGCCAGGAAGCCACCGGCGGTACATAGAAATATCCCATTGCATTGCCCAACACAGCTGAGGTAGTAATGTCGTGCTTAATGCAGGTGGGCTTCGGCCCACACTGCATGCCCCAGTCTGACTAGGGTTCTTTACAAGTGGAAACAGATGCATTTATAATTCCCTGTGGACCCACAGCAGGGGTGGGTGCCAGGAAGCCACCGGCGGTACATAGAAATATCCCATTGCATTGCCCAACACAGCTGAGGTAGTAATGTCGTGCTTAATGCAGGTGGGCTTCGGCCCACACTGCATGCCCCAGTCAGACTGGGGTTCTTTACAAGTGGACAGATGTAGGTTAAACTCCGTGTGCACCTACAGCATGGGTGGCTCCCTGGAACCCACCGGCGATACACAAAAATATCCCATTGCATTGCCCAACACAGCGGATGTAACGTCAGCTGTAATGCAGGTGGGCTAAAAATTCATTTGATTACACTGTAGGCGAGGGCCCACAAAAATTGCTGTATCAACAGTACTAATGTACATCCAAAAAATTGGCCATGGCCAACCAAGAGGGCAGGTGAAACCCATTAATCGCTTTGGTTAATGTGGCTTAAGTGGTAACTAGGCCTGGAGGCAGCCCAGTTTAACGAAAAATTGGTTCAAGTTAAAGTTTCAACGCTTTTAAGAGCATTGAAACATAAAAATTGTTTAGAAAAATTAGATGAGTGAGCCTTGTGGCCCTAAGAAAAATTGCCCGTTCAGCGTGATTACGTGAGGTTTCAGGAGGAGGAGCAGGAGGAGGAGGAGGAGGAATATTAGACACAGATTGATGAAGCAGAAATGTCCCCGTTTTGGATGGTGAGAGAGAACGTAGCTTCCATCTGCGGGTGCAGCCTACGTATTGCTTACGTATCGCTGCTGTCCACTGGTGGAGAAGAGAAGTCTGGGGAAATCCAGGCTTTGTTCATCTTGATGAGTGTAAGCCTGTCGGCACTGTCGGTTGACAGGTGGGTACGCTTATCCGTGATGATTCCCCCAGCCACACTAAACACACTCTCTGACAAGACGCTAGCCGCAGGACAAGCAAGCACCTCCAGGGCATACAGCGCGAGTTCAGGCCACGTGTCCAGCTTCGACACCCAGTAGTTGTAGGGGGCAGAGGCGTCACGGAGGACGGTCGTACGATCGGCTACGTACTCCCTCACCATCCTTTTACAGTGCTCCCGCCGACTCAGCCTTGACTGGGGAGCGGTGACACAGTCTTGCTGGGGAGCCATAAAGCTGGCAAAGGCCTTGGAGAATGTTCCCCTGCCTGCGCTGTACATGCTGCCTGATCTCTGCGCCTCCCCTGCTACCTGGCCCTCGGAACTGCGCCTACTGCCACTAGCGCTGTCGGATGGGAAGGTTACCATCAGTTTGTCCACCAGCGCCCTGTGGTATAGCATCATTCTCGAACCCCTTTCCTCTTCGGGAATGAGAGTGCAAAGGCTCTCCTTATACCGTGGATCGAGCAGTGTGTACACCCAGTAATCCGTAGTGGCCAGAATGCGTGTAACGCGAGGGTCACGAGAAAGGCATCCTAACATGAAGTCAGCCATGTGTGCCAGGGTACCTGTACGCAACACATGGCTGTCTTCACTAGGAAGATCACTTTCAGGATCCTCCTCCTCCTCCTCCTCCCTCTCCTCAGGCCATACATGCTGAAAGGATGACAGCCCAGCAGCATGTGTACCCTCACCAGTGGGCCAAGCTGTCTCTTCCCCCTCCTCCTCATCCTCCTCATGCTCCTCCTCCTCCTCCTCAACGCGCTGAGATATAGACAGGCGGGTGCTCTGACTATCCAGCGACATACTGTCTTCCCCCGGCTCTGTTTCCGAGCGCAAAGCGTCTGCCTTTATGCTTTGCAGGGAACTTCTCAAGATGCATAGCAGAGGAATGGTGACGCTAATGATTGCAGCATCGCCGCTCACCACCTGGGTAGACTCCTCAAATTTTCCAAGGACCTGGCAGATGGCTGCCAACCAGGGCCACTCTTCTGTAAATAATTGAGGAGGCTGACTCCCACTGCGCCGCGCAAGTTGGAGTTGGTATTCCACTATAGCTCTACGCTGCTCATAGAGTCTGGCCAACATGTGGAGCGTAGAGTTCCACTGTGTGGGCACGTCGCACAGCAGTCGGTGCACTGGCAGATTAAACCTATGTTGCAGTGTCCGCAGGGTGGCAGCGTGCGTGTGGGATTTGCGGAAATGTGCGCAGAGCTGGCGCACCTTTCCGAGCAGGTATGACAAGTGGGGGTAGCTTTTCAGAAAGCGCTGAACCACCAAATTAAACACATGGGCCAGGCATGGCACGTGCGTGAGGCTGCCGAGCTGCAGAGCCGCCACCAGCTTACGGCCGTTGTCACACACGACCATGCCCGGTTGGAGGCTCAGCGGCGCAAGCCAGTGGTCGGTCTGCTCTGTCAGACCCTGCAGCAGTTCGTGGGCCGTGTGCCTCTTCTCTCCTAAGCTGAGTAGTTTCAGCACGGCCTGCTGACGCTTGCCCACCGCTGTGCTGCCACGCCGCGTGACACCGACTGCTGGCGACGTGCTGCTGACACATCTTGATTGCGAGACAGAGGTTGCGTTGGAGGAGGAGGAGGAGGAAGGTGCTTTAGTGGAGGAAGCATACACCGCCGCAGATACCACCACCGAGCTGTGGCCCGCAATTCTGGGGGTGGGTAGGACGTGAGCGGTCCCAGGCTCTGACTCTGTCCCAGCCTCCACTAAATTCACCCAATGTGCCGTCAGGGAGATATAGTGGCCCTGCCCGCCTGTGCTTGTCCACGTGTCCGTTGTTAAGTGGACCTTGGGAGTAACCGCGTTGGTGAGGGCGCGTACAATGTTGCGGGAGACGTGGTCGTGCAGGGCTGGGACGGCACATCGGGAAAAGTAGTGGCGACTGGGAACTGAGTAGCGCGGGGCCGCCGCCGCCATCATGCTTTTGAAAGCCTCCGTTTCCACAAGCCTATACGGCAGCATCTCTAGGCTGATCAATTTTGCAATGTGCACGTTTAACGCTTGAGCGTGCGGGTGCGTGGCGTCGTACTTGCGCTTGCGCTCAAACTGTGGCACTAGCGACGTCTGGACGCTGCGCTGAGAGACATTGCTGGATGGGGCCGAGGACAGCGGAGGTGAGGGTGTGGGTGCAGGCCAGGAGACGGTAGTGCCTGTGTCCTCAGAGGGGGGTTGGATCTCAGTGGCAGGTTGGGGCACAGGGGGAGAGGCAGTGGTGCAAACCGGAGGCGGTGAACGGGCATCGTCCCACCTTGTGGGGTGCTTGGCCATCATATGCCTGCGCATGCTGTTGGTGGTGCCTCCCTAGCTGATCTTGGCGCGACAAAGGTTGCACACCACTGTTTGTCGGTCGTCAGGCGTCTCTGTGAAAAACTGCCACACCGTAGAGCACCTTAACCTGTGCAGGGTGGCATGGCGCGAGGGGGCGCTTTGGGAAACAGTTGGTGGATTATTCGGTCTGGCCCTGCCTCTACCCCTGGCCACCGCACTGGCTCGGCCTGTGCCCACACCCTCACTTGGCCCTCCGCGTCCTCGGCCGCGTCCACGTCCTCTAGGCCTACCCCTACCCCTCAGCATGCTGTATTACCAGTGATTTGATTTCCCAGGCAGGAAATAAATTGGCGCAAGCCTGCAGGCCAAATATAATTTTTTCGCTTTTTTGCAAAGGGAAGGCCCCACTGCGTATATTCAATGAACAATACGTTTAATAACTGTGGTGTGGCCCTGAAAAAGTGTCACACAACTTTAGTGTAGCAGAGTTATTAACTCTAGCAGAGCAGGTATTTGCCAGTCAGGAAAGACAATGGCGCAAGCCTGCAGTAAACCGTAGCTGGTTGCGTCTGATTTTTGTACGTTGTCCACGCAGCACACACGTACACGGAGACCTTAGGACTGACACAGGCAGGCCAAATATAATTTCTTTTCCTTTTTTGCAAAGGGAAGGACCCACTGCGTATATTCAATGAACAATAACTTTTAGAACTGTAGTGTGGCCCTGAAAAAGTGACACACAACTTTAGTGTAGCAGAGTTATTAACTCTAGCAGAGCAGGTATTTGCCAGTCAGGAAAGACAATGGCGCAAGCCTGCAGTAAACCGTAGCTGGTTGCGTCTGATTTTTGTACGTTGTCCACGCAGCACACACGTACACGGAGACCTTAGGACTGACACAGGCAGGCCAAATATAATTTCTTTTCCTTTTTTGCAAAGGGAAGGACCCACTGCGTATATTCAATGAACAATAACTGTGTTGTGGCCCTGCCTACACAATTCTGTCCCTGTAGTATCAATGTAGGGTGCAATGCTCTGCACAGACGATTTTTAGAAGAAAAAAAAAATGCAACACTGCTAACAGCAGCCAGCACAGTACTGCACACGCTTAAATTTGGCCCTAGAAAGGACCGTTGAGGTTCTTGAAGGCTACACTCACTCCTAACACTCTCCCTGCCTATGCACCACTTCTGTCCCTAATGCCGGGTGCAATGCTCTGCACTGCCGATTTTGAGAAAAAAAAAAAAAAAAAACACTGCTAGCAGCAGCCTGCACACAGGTAGATGTGGCCCTAAGAAGGACCTTTGGGGTTCTTGAAGCCTACACTGACTCCTAACGCTCTCCCTACAGCAGCACCAGCAGGATAGTACTTTCCCTCAGCTAACTCACAAGGCATGTGTGGCGAGCCGCGGGAGGGGCCGACTTTTATACTCGGGTGACATCTGATCTTCCCAGCCACTCACTGCAGGGGGGTGGTATAGGGCTTGAACGTCACAGGGGGAAGTTGTAATGCCTTCCCTGTCTTTCAATTGGCCAGAAAAGCGCGCTAACGTCTCAGAGAGGAAACTGAAAGTAACCAGAACACCGCGTGGTGCTCGTTACGAGTAACGAGCATCCCGAACACCCTAATATTCGCACGAATATCAAGCTCGGACGAGTACGTTCGCTCATCTCTAGTCTTGATACAATTCCTTTAAACGAAGGACTTAGATTCCTCCTTTCTACTGGAATCCATTACTGGGTTGGCCTCAAAGAACTGCAGTTGAGTTATTCCAAAAAGCGCTGTGTGGCAAACCACCCTCAGTGTAAGGCCAGACGTAGAATACGCATTTACTGCTGCTGAATTGTGTGCGGTAAATCTGCGGTGTGTCACAGTACAAGCAATGTAGATGGGACTTCACAAAATCTTGGCACTACTTAGTGCAGATTTTGCCACTGCGAAAATCAGTGTCAGATCCGTAATGTACGGCTTTACCCTAACAGTCACTTGGAGAAATCTTTCTATGGATGCGGCACCTGATGACTTCCTTTCATCTTAGACTTCTGGAAAGCAAGA
The DNA here is from genome assembly GCF_035609145.1 of Eleutherodactylus coqui. Classification (NCBI taxonomy): domain Eukaryota; kingdom Metazoa; phylum Chordata; class Amphibia; order Anura; family Eleutherodactylidae; genus Eleutherodactylus; species Eleutherodactylus coqui. Next base: position 5,023 of record NW_027102608.1, on the reverse strand, counting down.
AGAAAGTTGTCGTGAGAATGGAAGAGCAGCTGCTGAACTTGGAGGTACAGGAGACTGACAGAGAAGACAAGAAACAGATGGCCTCGTCCTCCAAGCTGAACTATCTGGATCCCCGGATTTCTATGGCTTGGTGAGTTCTTTTATTTCTTGTGGAAAGTTTGCATATTTTTCATGTCTGCAATTCAATTACGTATTGCATGTGTTTATGATGAAGGCTATCGCTGGTCTCACACCTTAGACAGTAGTTGACCAAATGGTTGCCTGGGTGACAGCTATTCCTTCTGACACACACGTAGGAAGTGCTATGTTGAGCTCCATCATGCCTGATCGCACTTACCCTTGTCAGGGTAGAGTTGGGACATCCCCGTACACATGAAATAGTAGTCTGGTCCTGCTAAAATTGACCTTCATATAATATGTATGGGAACATTTTAAAGGGAATCTGTCACCACCTAAAAGCACCATAAACTAAGTTCTACTACTCGAAGGGTAGGTTCCGAGGGGCCCAAGAATGATATAATTACCTAGCTCCCTGTTCCCCTGCTGTTCCCCATGGAAGTCGGCACCAGCGGACTCATCTCTACAGCTGTGTGTCCACTTCCATAGAGAGCAATATGTATTTCCTTGCACAGTCTGCAGACATGAGTCTACTTGTGCCACTTCCACATATGATGGCGCAGAAACAAGCCGGGTGAGTTTAAAAACGACACCCCCGGACTCCTCAGAACCTGCCCTGTAAGCTCTATAATTTAGTTTAGTTTGGTTGTCCGGCGCTCATAAGGATAACATAAAAACAGTCCGATAAATGGAAAACTTACTTAGATGGGAGCTCTCATGTCCTTGAGACCTCCCCAAATGGACTGCAGGCCAGGTAAGTTTATCCAAAACAATTGTCATCCAGAAAGGGGGATTTTAATTGACCAAATAGCAATAAATACAGGTAGGTAGACAAATCACTGGGTACAGGTAATAAAACAGACGATGCAACGTGGTTCAGGGCGGTATGTGCCCCTTTATCAAGCATACTAAAGAGGGTAACAGGACTTACTTTTATACTAGTTGGTATTTCCTTCATAGGGGAGTGGTGTACTGGCGCTGTTCTCGCGGTACGTCCCACATTGATGATGCCACGCATCATAACATGGTGACGCTGGCGTCCGTTACTGCTAGCCTTATATGAACGAGGTGTCTCCCCGAGCTCGCTCGCCTGGGTGCTGTCGCTGCATGTAGTTGTGATGTAACTATTGATATCAGACATATGGAACATTATCCCGAGTGGGCGCTCTTAGTTCACGTCACACGGCGCCATGGAATGATGCTGCGTTCCAGCGTGCATTCCACTGAACATTGACTGGCGTCCCTGGAGCGTCATGCACTCCAAACGGTGCGTTCCAGCGGGGTGTGTATATCTCTTAGCTATTTAGCCATCCTGAGAGTTAAAACTTGTACTGTTGTTGTTTGTACAGCATTGATAAGTAAAACAATATGTTTAATACCGGTATGGTCCATTCCTGGTCCAATAACTATAACATTGTTAAAATGCTGAGGATTTGGGAAACATTAACCTTTTCCCGCTATAGTATGTACAGTTACGTTCTGCGGGGTCGGGGTATGTATGAAGAGAGATCGCACGGCTATCTCTTTTAATACATCTCAGATGCAGGCTGCTTATTACACCCGACACTCGGCGGCAAGAGTTGCAATCGGCCAGGTGGCCGATCCCGGCTGTTACCCATTTAAATGCCACAGTCAATTCTGACAAAGGCATTTAAATCCGCCGAATGATCGCAGGGAGCCGTGCGGGTGTCATGGCAGCCCGGGGCCTTCTGAAAGGCCCCGTAACTGTCTTGGCAGTATGCCTGTCAAGCTATCCCCATGGGGGGGCTTGATAGACTGCCTGCCCAATCGCAGTATGATGTAATGCTATTACATTACATCATACTGCAGGAGCGATGGAAACATCACATGTTGTGGTTCTCTGTGGGGACTATAAAAAAAGCAAAAATAACAATAAAGTTTTACTAATTTTTTAAAAACAAGTAATATAAGTTTTAAAAAAAACACCTTCTGCCATATTTTCAATAAAAGAATCTAAATAATGAAATAAAACTACATATTTGGTATCGCTGTGTTCGTAAAAGTGTGATTTATCAAAGTAACGCATTATTTAGCCCGCATGGTTAACGTCGTCCAAGAAAAAGAAAAAAAAGAAAGTAAGCGAGAAATGTACTTTTTTGGACACCCTGTCTCCAAGAAAAAATGCAATAAAAAGCGACTAAAAGGTCGTATCTGTTCCCAAGTGGTACCAACGTAAACTACAGGAAGTAGCAAAAAATGAGCCCTCGCACAACTATGTCGACGGAAAAATAAAAAAGTTATCGCACTCAGAAGAAAATAATATCAAAAAATGAAATGTCTTTGAATAAAAATACAAGTAGTACAGCAAAAAAACCCATACAAGTTTGGTATCATAGTAATCGTACTGAGCCATAGAATAAAGGTATTGAGACAAAAAACATAAAAGAATATGAGCATCCGTACATGAAAGAATATGAAAGAATATTATGTTTTTTGTCTCATATATATCTTATCACTGTTCAGATCGATGTTTTCATCATATATTTATTGTTCTTATTGACACATTTGTGAGACTTCATTATGTATATGAATTTTTTTTTTTTTTCCTCTCCCCTCTCCTCCCCTTTCTTTGTTAATCACTCCTCCATTATCTATTTGTACTTATCACACAGTCCTATCCAGCCGAACTGACGAAGGGGTTCTTCCCCGAAACGCGTATTCCATTGCTGGTTTTTAATTTCTGAAAAAATAATAAAAAAGAAGTGCTTTCACCATCACACATTGGACTTTGATCTACATCTTCTAGTAGCTTAGAGTGTTGCGCCTCCATACCAGTTCTTTTCACATCCTTTTTGCTACACTTACGCCCACACTGGTGGAGCGTCATCTGGTTGGCAGCACCTCCACCATTCAAAATACTCAATCATTGAAAACTCTCTGTACTCCATAAATATTCCACTACCCTCACTGGGTCTTGCTCCACCCTCCTTTTTCATTTCTTTTACTCTATTTATTAAGCGGCATGTAGGCGTAGCGCCAAGCAGCCTGTGAGGTATGCCGCTGTGTGGCGCAACGTGCGTTATTTTGCTACTGTTTGGCATTCCATACTGTGTGCCTGATGTGTTTTGCCACCATGCGACTTATCTATAGGTTTTGCTGCGCAGCTTGATATTCGGTCGCGCGTGTCTCCTGTATAATGCCGCCTGCGGTCTTTTTTGCTGTCAATGGCGGAGACCAGGAGGCAGCCTGTGTGTGTTCCAAAGTCGCCAGTGTTGGGCAATGCTCTGAGGTAGCTTCTCCTCCCCCACCCCAAACACTATGGCCCCCTACTACTACTATGCCATAGTCACGTTTCCTCCCTGCCCAATCCAACCTCAGCGTGATTCTGGGCTTGCTGTCGCCTGTAGTTCCTCCCATACCTGCAGTTCCCTGCAGCTAGCCGCACCGCAGATGTTGGATTCCAGTATAACACATGTACAGGGAGGGCCAGAGCCACGGTCCAAGTACGCTCTCGCTACAATACGAGATTTACATCCAGACGGAGAATATCTTGTGTCACGGACAACAGTGCTAGAACTGGTTGTCAGCTTAACTCCAGGCTTGCTGAGACCTGTGGTACCTTCCATACGGACAGAGTACTGGCACAGGGAGTCTTGGGACACATCGCTCCTCGTGTCTGCTCCACACCAGGGTGAGCCTTGCCTGTCAGTAGCTTCCCTGTTGTCCCTCCTGCAGTTGCCTGCAGGCAGACGTACCGCAGTGTCCGAGCCCAGGATGACACGTGGACAGCGGCCGGCGAGCGCCACTTACTAAGTACGCTGTCTACAGTACAAGATTACATCCAGCAGAGATTATCTCGTCTTCTGAACAAGAACGTTCAAACTATTTGCCGGCATTACTCCAGCCTTGTTGAGACCTGTGGTAACTTCCTTATGGATGGACACATAGTTTCCCTCGTCTGCTCCAGACTGGGTTGAGCATTACCTGTCGGTAGCTCCCGTTGCCCCTCCTGCAGCTCCCTGCAGGCAGCCCTGACGCAGTGTCAGAGTCGCCTTGGCTTTCGTCTGGCCCTCTTGTCAGTTCAAGTCGTGCCCTTCGTGGGCGCCTCACACTGACTCCGCTCCGCGGCGGTACAGGATCACCATGTCAGACACATTCTAGCCGTGTTCCGGCACATGTTACTCGGACAGCAGGTGCCTCGTCTGAAACTCTGCATTGAGAGCTTTCTCCCGGTGGGGGGTTGGGACCGCTACTCCGTCTCCTTTATGCTCAGTCTCTGAGCTTGCTGGATGCTTAGGCTTCAGTTAACGCTGGTCGCGGTGAAGAAGCTGGTTATGCTTCTTGACACCTGCGGCTTCTTTTATTTTCCCATCCCCTTGGGTACTGCTCTAGAACATCCCAAAGTCTTTGCTGTGTCCCCCAATGATACAGATGAGAAAACAAGATTTTTGTAAGAACTTCTCATAAAATCTCTTTCTCGTCTTGTTCATTGGGGGACACAGCACCCACCCAGTCTGGTATTAGAACGGTAACGTATGCTTCTCTTGGTTGGAGTGTTCTCAGTTCGGTCGCACTTGGTGTTAGATTGATTATTGTTATTTATTATCTATTATCATATCCTACTGGCCGCTCCTACTGCTTGCATACAAGCTGAGCTAGCATGATGCTTGGAGGGGGTTATAGCTCGTGGGAGGAGTTAACACTTTTTATGCTTAGAGTCGCCTCCTAGTGGCAGAAGCTATACCCAAGGTCATGCTGTATCCCCCAAAGAAAAAGACAAAAAAGAGATTTTATGATAAGTTCTTACAAAAATCTTGTTTTTTTTTTGTTTTTGTTTTTTTTAAACCTTGAGAAATTACCATATGCTCGAATAATCAAGTTCCCACCAGGCGTCAGTGCTGACACTTATGTTCCTTATGCTTGGTTTCTCTGTGCGACAGCAGAG
>NW_027102607.1:0-42537 GCF_035609145.1 Eleutherodactylus coqui | reverse complement strand
AAACCCTTGAAGAGGTGACAAATTTAGGGAATTATGTCCTTTAAGAGGTTGACCAGGGTTGTGTACAAACCCTCAAACCAACAGCATTTTAAGTGTACTGGCCCTTTAAGAGGTGGACCTGGGAAGCTTACGGACCTTAAAAATTGGCAATACTTTAAGGTGACTGGCCTATGAAGAGGATGACCATGGAAGTGGACAGTCCTTAAAGATGCATTATTGTGTGTGGGTGGCCTTCTAAGAGACAACCCTGGGAATGGACAGACCTTTGGAAATGTCAATGTGGCTTATGAAGTGGAAAGCCACTTGAACATGTGACATGTTTTGATGACTGGCCCTTTAAGAGGCAGACCCTAGAACTGGACAAACCCTTGAAGAGGTGACAAATTTAGGGAATTATGTCCTTTAAGAGGTTGACCAGGGTTGTGTACAAACCCTTGAAACAACAGCATTTTAAGTGTACTGGCCCTTTAAGAGGTGGACCTGGGAAGCTTACAGACCTTTAAAATTGGCAATACTTTAAGGTGACTGGCCTATGAAGAGGATGACCATGGAAGTGGACAGTCCTTAAAGATGCATTATTGTGTGTGGGTGGCCTTCTAAGAGACAACCCTGGGAATGGACAGACCTTTGGAAATGTCAATGTGGCTTATGAAGTGGAAAGCCACTTGAACATGTGACATGTTTTGATGACTGGCCCTTTAAGAGGCAGACCCTAGAAGTGGACAAACCCTTGAAGAGGTGACAAATTTAGGGAATTATGTCCTTTAAGAGGTTGACCAGGGTTGTGTACAAACCCTCGAAACAACAGCATTTTAAGTGTACTGGCCCTTTAAGAGGTGGACCTGGGAAGCTTACAGACCTTTAAAATTGGCAATACTTTAAGGTGACTGGCCTATGAAGAGGATGACCATGGAAGTGGACAGTCCTTAAAGATGCATTATTGTGTGTGGGTGGCCTTCTAAGAGACAACCCTGGGAATGGACAGACCTTTGGAAATGTCAATGTGGCTTATGAAGTGGAAAGCCACTTGAACATGTGACATGTTTTGATGACTGGCCCTTTAAGAGGCAGACCCTAGAAGTGGACAAACCCTTGAAGAGGTGACAAATTTAGGGAATTATGTCCTTTAAGAGGTTGACCAGGGTTGTGTACAAACCCTCGAAACAACAGCATTTTAAGTGTACTGGCCCTTTAAGAGGTGGACCTGGGAAGCTTGCGGACCTTTAAAATTGGCAATACTTTAAGGTGACTGGCCTATGAAGAGGATGACCATGGAAGTGGACAGTCCTTAAAGATGCATTATTGTGTGTGGGTGGCCATCTAAGAGACAACCCTGGGAATGGACAGACCTTTGGAAATGTCAATGTGGCTTATGAAGTGGAAAGCCACTTGAACATGTGACATGTTTTGCGGACTGGCCCTTTAAGAGGCAGACCCTAGAAGTGGACAAACCCTTGAAGAGGTGACAAATTTAGGGAATTATGTCCTTTAAGAGGTTGACCAGGGTTGTGTACAAACCCTCGAAACAACAGCATTTTAAGTGTACTGGCCCTTAAAGAGGTGGACCTGGGAAGCTTACGGACCTTTAAAATTGGCAATACTTTAAGGTGACTGGCCTATGAAGAGGATGACCATGGAAGTGGACATTCCTTAAAGATGCATTATTGTGTGTGGGTGGCCTTCTAAGAGACAACCCTGGGAATGGACAGACCTTTGGAAATGTCAATGTGGCTTATGAAGTGGAAAGCCACTTGAACATGTGACATGTTTTGCGGACTGGCCCTTTAAGAAGCAGACCCTAGAAGTGGACACACCCTTGAAGAGGTGACAAATTTAGGGAATTATGTCCTTTAAGAGGTTGACCAGGGTTGTGTACAAACCCTCAAAACAACAGCATTTTAAGTGTACTGGCCCTTTAAGAGGTGGACCTGGGAAGCTTACGGACCTTTAAAATTGGCAATACTTTAAGGTGACTGGCCTATGAAGAGGATGACCATGGAAGTGGACAGTCCTTAAAGATGCATTATTGTGTGTGGGTGGCCATCTAAGAGACAACCCTGGGAATGGACAGACCTTTGGAAATGTCAATGTGGCTTATGAAGTGGAAAGCCACTTGAACATGTGACATGTTTTGATGACTGGCCCTTTAAGAGGCAGACCCTAGAAGTGGACAAACCCTTGAAGAGGTGACAAATTTAGGGAATTATGTCCTTTAAGAGGTTGACCAGGGTTGTGTACAAACCCTCAAAACAACAGCATTTTAAGTGTACTGGCCCTTTAAGAGGTGGACCTGGGAAGCTTACAGACCTTTAAAATTGGCAATACTTTAAGGTGACTGGCCTATGAAGAGGATGACCATGGAAGTGGACAGTCCTTAAAGATGCATTATTGTGTGTGGGTGGCCTTCTAAGAGACAACCCTGGGAATGGACAGACCTTTGGAAATGTCAATGTGGCTTATGAAGTGGAAAGCCACTTGAACATGTGACATGTTTTGCGGACTGGCCCTTTAAGAGGCAGACCCTAGAAGTGGACAAACCCTTGAAGAGGTGACAAATTTAGGGAATTATGTCCTTTAAGAGGTTGACCAGGGTTGTGTACAAACCCTCGAAACAACAGCATTTTAAGTGTACTGGCCCTTTAAGAGGTGGACCTGGGAAGCTTACAGACCTTTAAAATTGGCAATACTTTAAGGTGACTGGCCTATGAAGAGGATGACCATGGAAGTGGACAGTCCTTAAAGATGCATTATTGTGTGTGGGTGGCCTTCTAAGAGACAACCCTGGGAATGGACAGACCTTTGGAAATGTCAATGTGGCTTATGAAGTGGAAATCCACTTGAACATGTGACATGTTTTGATGACTGGCCCTTTAAGAGGCAGACCCTAGATATGGACAAACCCTTGAAGAGGTGACAAATTTAGGGAATTATGTCCTTTAAGAGGTTGACCAGGGTTGTGTACAAACCCTTGAAACAACAGTATTTTAAGTGTACTGGCCCTTTAAGAGGTGGACCTGGGAAGCTTACAGACCTTTAAAATTGGCAATACTTTAAGGTGACTGGCCTATGAAGACGATGACCATGGAAGTGGACAGTCCTTAAAGATGCATTATTGTGTGTGGGTGGCCTTCTAAGAGACAACCCTGGGAATGGACAGACCTTTGGAAATGTCAATGTGGCTTATGACGTGGAAAGCCACTTGAACATGTGACATGTTTTGCGGACTGGCCCTTTAAGAGGCAGACCCTAGAAGTGGACAAACCCTTGAAGAGGTGACAAATTTAGGGGATTATGTCCTTTAAGAGGTTGACCAGGGTTGTGTACAAACCCTCAAAACAACAGCATTTTAAGTGTACTGGCCCTTTAAGAGGTGGACCTGGGAAGCTTACGGACCTTAAAAATTGGCAATACTTTAAGGTGACTGGCCTATGAAGAGGATGACCATGGAAGTGGACAGTCCTTAAAGATGCATTATTGTGTGTGGGTGGCCTTCTAAGAGACAACCCTGGGAATGGACAGACCTTTGGAAATGTCAATGTGGCTTATGACGTGGAAAGCCACTTGAACATGTGACATGTTTTGCGGACTGGCCCTTTAAGAGGCAGACCCTAGAAGTGGACAAACCCTTGAAGAGGTGACAAATTTAGGGAATTATGTCCTTTAAGAGGTTGACCAGGGTTGTGTACAAACCCTCAAAACAACAGCATTTTAAGTGTACTGGCCGTTTAAGAGGTGGACCTGGGAAGCTTACGGACCTTAAAAATTGGCAATACTTTAAGGTGACTGGCCTATGAAGAGGATGACCATGGAAGTGGACAGTCCTTAAAGATGCATTATTGTGTGTGGGTGGCCTTCTAAGAGACAACCCTGGGAATGGACAGACCTTTGGAAATGTCAATGTGGCTTATGAAGTGGAAAGCCACTTGAACATGTGACATGTTTTGATGACTGGCCCTTTAAGAGGCAGACCCTAGAAGTGGACAAACCCTTGAAGAGGTGACAAATTTAGGGAATTATGTCCTTTAAGAGGTTGACCAGGGTTGTGTACAAACCCTCGAAACAACAGCATTTTAAGTGTACTGGCCCTTTAAGAGGTGGACCTGGGAAGCTTGCGGACCTTTAAAATTGGCAATACTTTAAGGTGACTGGCCTATGAAGAGGATGACCATGGAAGTGGACAGTCCTTAAAGATGCATTATTGTGTGTGGGTGGCCATCTAAGAGACAACCCTGGGAATGGACAGACCTTTGGAAATGTCAATGTGGCTTATGAAGTGGAAAGCCACTTGAACATGTGACATGTTTTGCGGACTGGCCCTTTAAGAGGCAGACCCTAGAAGTGGACAAACCCTTGAAGAGGTGACAAATTTAGGGAATTATGTCCTTTAAGAGGTTGACCAGGGTTGTGTACAAACCCTCGAAACAACAGCATTTTAAGTGTACTGGCCCTTAAAGAGGTGGACCTGGGAAGCTTACGGACCTTTAAAATTGGCAATACTTTAAGGTGACTGGCCTATGAAGAGGATGACCATGGAAGTGGACATTCCTTAAAGATGCATTATTGTGTGTGGGTGGCCTTCTAAGAGACAACCCTGGGAATGGACAGACCTTTGGAAATGTCAATGTGGCTTATGAAGTGGAAAGCCACTTGAACATGTGACATGTTTTGCGGACTGGCCCTTTAAGAAGCAGACCCTAGAAGTGGACACACCCTTGAAGAGGTGACAAATTTAGGGAATTATGTCCTTTAAGAGGTTGACCAGGGTTGTGTACAAACCCTCAAAACAACAGCATTTTAAGTGTACTGGCCCTTTAAGAGGTGGACCTGGGAAGCTTACGGACCTTTAAAATTGGCAATACTTTAAGGTGACTGGCCTATGAAGAGGATGACCATGGAAGTGGACAGTCCTTAAAGATGCATTATTGTGTGTGGGTGGCCATCTAAGAGACAACCCTGGGAATGGACAGACCTTTGGAAATGTCAATGTGGCTTATGAAGTGGAAAGCCACTTGAACATGTGACATGTTTTGATGACTGGCCCTTTAAGAGGCAGACCCTAGAAGTGGACAAACCCTTGAAGAGGTGACAAATTTAGGGAATTATGTCCTTTAAGAGGTTGACCAGGGTTGTGTACAAACCCTCAAAACAACAGCATTTTAAGTGTACTGGCCCTTTAAGAGGTGGACCTGGGAAGCTTACGGACCTTTAAAATTGGCAATACTTTAAGGTGACTGGCCTATGAAGAGGATGACCATGGAAGTGGACAGTCCTTAAAGATGCATTATTGTGTGTGGGTGGCCTTCTAAGAGACAACCCTGGGAATGGACAGACCTTTGGAAATGTCAATGTGGCTTATGAAGTGGAAAGCCACTTGAACATGTGACATGTTTTGCGGACTGGCCCTTTAAGAGGCAGACCCTAGAAGTGGACAAACCCTTGAAGAGGTGACAAATTTAGGGAATTATGTCCTTTAAGAGGTTGACCAGGGTTGTGTACAAACCCTCGAAACAACAGCATTTTAAGTGTACTGGCCCTTTAAGAGGTGGACCTGGGAAGCTTACAGACCTTTAAAATTGGCAATACTTTAAGGTGACTGGCCTATGAAGAGGATGACCATGGAAGTGGACAGTCCTTAAAGATGCATTATTGTGTGTGGGTGGCCTTCTAAGAGACAACCCTGGGAATGGACAGACCTTTGGAAATGTCAATGTGGCTTATGAAGTGGAAATCCACTTGAACATGTGACATGTTTTGATGACTGGCCCTTTAAGAGGCAGACCCTAGATATGGACAAACCCTTGAAGAGGTGACAAATTTAGGGAATTATGTCCTTTAAGAGGTTGACCAGGGTTGTGTACAAACCCTTGAAACAACAGTATTTTAAGTGTACTGGCCCTTTAAGAGGTGGACCTGGGAAGCTTACAGACCTTTAAAATTGGCAATACTTTAAGGTGACTGGCCTATGAAGACGATGACCATGGAAGTGGACAGTCCTTAAAGATGCATTATTGTGTGTGGGTGGCCTTCTAAGAGACAACCCTGGGAATGGACAGACCTTTGGAAATGTCAATGTGGCTTATGACGTGGAAAGCCACTTGAACATGTGACATGTTTTGCGGACTGGCCCTTTAAGAGGCAGACCCTAGAAGTGGACAAACCCTTGAAGAGGTGACAAATTTAGGGGATTATGTCCTTTAAGAGGTTGACCAGGGTTGTGTACAAACCCTCAAAACAACAGCATTTTAAGTGTACTGGCCCTTTAAGAGGTGGACCTGGGAAGCTTACGGACCTTAAAAATTGGCAATACTTTAAGGTGACTGGCCTATGAAGAGGATGACCATGGAAGTGGACAGTCCTTAAAGATGCATTATTGTGTGTGGGTGGCCTTCTAAGAGACAACCCTGGGAATGGACAGACCTTTGGAAATGTCAATGTGGCTTATGACGTGGAAAGCCACTTGAACATGTGACATGTTTTGCGGACTGGCCCTTTAAGAGGCAGACCCTAGAAGTGGACAAACCCTTGAAGAGGTGACAAATTTAGGGAATTATGTCCTTTAAGAGGTTGACCAGGGTTGTGTACAAACCCTCAAAACAACAGCATTTTAAGTGTACTGGCCGTTTAAGAGGTGGACCTGGGAAGCTTACGGACCTTAAAAATTGGCAATACTTTAAGGTGACTGGCCTATGAAGAGGATGACCATGGAAGTGGACAGTCCTTAAAGATGCATTATTGTGTGTGGGTGGCCTTCTAAGAGACAACCCTGGGAATGGACAGACCTTTGGAAATGTCAATGTGGCTTATGAAGTGGAAAGCCACTTGAACATGTGACATGTTTTGATGACTGGCCCTTTAAGAGGCAGACCCTAGAAGTGGACAAACCCTTGAAGAGGTGACAAATTTAGGGAATTATGTCCTTTAAGAGGTTGACCAGGGTTGTGTACAAACCCTCGAAACAACAGCATTTTAAGTGTACTGGCCCTTTAAGAGGTGGACCTGGGAAGCTTACAGACCTTTAAAATTGGCAATACTTTAAGGTGACTGGCCTATGAAGAGGATGACCATGGAAGTGGACAGTCCTTAAAGATGCATTATTGTGTGTGGGTGGCCTTCTAAGAGACAACCCTGGGAATGGACAGACCTTTGGAAATGTCAATGTGGCTTATGAAGTGGAAATCCACTTGAACATGTGACATGTTTTGATGACTGGCCCTTTAAGAGGCAGACCCTAGATATGGACAAACCCTTGAAGAGGTGACAAATTTAGGGAATTATGTCCTTTAAGAGGTTGACCAGGGTTGTGTACAAACCCTTGAAACAACAGTATTTTAAGTGTACTGGCCCTTTAAGAGGTGGACCTGGGAAGCTTACAGACCTTTAAAATTGGCAATACTTTAAGGTGACTGGCCTATGAAGAGGATGACCATGGAAGTGGACAGTCCTTAAAGATGCATTATTGTGTGTGGGTGGCCTTCTAAGAGACAACCCTGGGAATGGACAGACCTTTGGAAATGTCAATGTGGCTTATGAAGTGGAAAGCCACTTGAACATGTGACATGTTTTGCGGACTGGCCCTTTAAGAGGCAGACCCTAGAAGTGGACAAACCCTTGAAGAGGTGACAAATTTAGGGAATTATGTCCTTTAAGAGGTTGACCAGGGTTGTGTACAAACCCTTGAAACAACAGTATTTTAAGTGTACTGGCCCTTTAAGAGGTGGACCTGGGAAGCTTACAGACCTTTAAAATTGGCAATACTTTAAGGTGACTGGCCTATGAAGAGGATGACCATGGAAGTGGACAGTCCTTAAAGATGCATTATTGTGTGTGGGTGGCCTTCTAAGAGACAACCCTGGGAATGGACAGACCTTTGGAAATGTCAATGTGGCTTATGACGTGGAAAGCCACTTGAACATGTGACATGTTTTGCGGACTGGCCCTTTAAGAGGCAGACCCTAGAAGTGGACAAACCCTTGAAGAGGTGACAAATTTAGGGAATTATGTCCTTTAAGAGGTTGACCAGGGTTGTGTACAAACCCTCAAAACAACAGCATTTTAAGTGTACTGGCCCTTTAAGAGGTGGACCTGGGAAGCTTACGGACCTTAAAAATTGGCAATACTTTAAGGTGACTGGCCTATGAAGAGGATGACCATGGAAGTGGACAGTCCTTAAAGATGCATTATTGTGTGTGGGTGGCCTTCTAAGAGACAACCCTGGGAATGGACAGACCTTTGGAAATGTCAATGTGGCTTATGAAGTGGAAAGCCACTTGAACATGTGACATGTTTTGATGACTGGCCCTTTAAGAGGCAGACCCTAGAAGTGGACAAACCCTTGAAGAGGTGACAAATTTAGGGAATTATGTCCTTTAAGAGGTTGACCAGGGTTGTGTACAAACCCTTGAAACAACAGCATTTTAAGTGTACTGGCCCTTTAAGAGGTGGACCTGGGAAGCTTACAGACCTTTAAAATTGGCAATACTTTAAGGTGACTGGCCTATGAAGAGGATGACCATGGAAGTGGACAGTCCTTAAAGATGCATTATTGTGTGTGGGTGGCCTTCTAAGAGACAACCCTGGGAATGGACAGACCTTTGGAAATGTCAATGTGGCTTATGAAGTGGAAAGCCACTTGAACATGTGACATGTTTTGATGACTGGCCCTTTAAGAGGCAGACCCTAGAAGTGGACAAACCCTTGAAGAGGTGACAAATTTAGGGAATTATGTCCTTTAAGAGGTTGACCAGGGTTGTGTACAAACCCTTGAAACAACAGCATTTTAAGTGTACTGGCCCTTTAAGAGGTGGACCTGGGAAGCTTACAGACCTTTAAAATTGGCAATACTTTAAGGTGACTGGCCTATGAAGAGGATGACCATGGAAGTGGACAGTCCTTAAAGATGCATTATTGTGTGTGGGTGGCCTTCTAAGAGACAACCCTGGGAATGGACAGACCTTTGGAAATGTCAATGTGGCTTATGAAGTGGAAAGCCACTTGAACATGTGACATGTTTTGATGACTGGCCCTTTAAGAGGCAGACCCTAGAAGTGGACAAACCCTTGAAGAGGTGACAAATTTAGGGAATTATGTCCTTTAAGAGGTTGACCAGGGTTGTGTACAAACCCTCGAAACAACAGCATTTTAAGTGTACTGGCCCTTTAAGAGGTGGACCTGGGAAGCTTACAGACCTTTAAAATTGGCAATACTTTAAGGTGACTGGCCTATGAAGAGGATGACCATGGAAGTGGACAGTCCTTAAAGATGCATTATTGTGTGTGGGTGGCCTTCTAAGAGACAACCCTGGGAATGGACAGACCTTTGGAAATGTCAATGTGGCTTATGAAGTGGAAAGCCACTTGAACATGTGACATGTTTTGATGACTGGCCCTTTAAGAGGCAGACCCTAGAAGTGGACAAACCCTTGAAGAGGTGACAAATTTAGGGAATTATGTCCTTTAAGAGGTTGACCAGGGTTGTGTACAAACCCTCGAAACAACAGCATTTTAAGTGTACTGGCCCTTTAAGAGGTGGACCTGGGAAGCTTGCGGACCTTTAAAATTGGCAATACTTTAAGGTGACTGGCCTATGAAGAGGATGACCATGGAAGTGGACAGTCCTTAAAGATGCATTATTGTGTGTGGGTGGCCATCTAAGAGACAACCCTGGGAATGGACAGACCTTTGGAAATGTCAATGTGGCTTATGAAGTGGAAAGCCACTTGAACATGTGACATGTTTTGCGGACTGGCCCTTTAAGAGGCAGACCCTAGAAGTGGACAAACCCTTGAAGAGGTGACAAATTTAGGGAATTATGTCCTTTAAGAGGTTGACCAGGGTTGTGTACAAACCCTCGAAACAACAGCATTTTAAGTGTACTGGCCCTTAAAGAGGTGGACCTGGGAAGCTTACGGACCTTTAAAATTGGCAATACTTTAAGGTGACTGGCCTATGAAGAGGATGACCATGGAAGTGGACATTCCTTAAAGATGCATTATTGTGTGTGGGTGGCCTTCTAAGAGACAACCCTGGGAATGGACAGACCTTTGGAAATGTCAATGTGGCTTATGAAGTGGAAAGCCACTTGAACATGTGACATGTTTTGCGGACTGGCCCTTTAAGAAGCAGACCCTAGAAGTGGACACACCCTTGAAGAGGTGACAAATTTAGGGAATTATGTCCTTTAAGAGGTTGACCAGGGTTGTGTACAAACCCTCAAAACAACAGCATTTTAAGTGTACTGGCCCTTTAAGAGGTGGACCTGGGAAGCTTACGGACCTTTAAAATTGGCAATACTTTAAGGTGACTGGCCTATGAAGAGGATGACCATGGAAGTGGACAGTCCTTAAAGATGCATTATTGTGTGTGGGTGGCCATCTAAGAGACAACCCTGGGAATGGACAGACCTTTGGAAATGTCAATGTGGCTTATGAAGTGGAAAGCCACTTGAACATGTGACATGTTTTGATGACTGGCCCTTTAAGAGGCAGACCCTAGAAGTGGACAAACCCTTGAAGAGGTGACAAATTTAGGGAATTATGTCCTTTAAGAGGTTGACCAGGGTTGTGTACAAACCCTCAAAACAACAGCATTTTAAGTGTACTGGCCCTTTAAGAGGTGGACCTGGGAAGCTTACGGACCTTTAAAATTGGCAATACTTTAAGGTGACTGGCCTATGAAGAGGATGACCATGGAAGTGGACAGTCCTTAAAGATGCATTATTGTGTGTGGGTGGCCTTCTAAGAGACAACCCTGGGAATGGACAGACCTTTGGAAATGTCAATGTGGCTTATGAAGTGGAAAGCCACTTGAACATGTGACATGTTTTGCGGACTGGCCCTTTAAGAGGCAGACCCTAGAAGTGGACAAACCCTTGAAGAGGTGACAAATTTAGGGAATTATGTCCTTTAAGAGGTTGACCAGGGTTGTGTACAAACCCTCGAAACAACAGCATTTTAAGTGTACTGGCCCTTTAAGAGGTGGACCTGGGAAGCTTACAGACCTTTAAAATTGGCAATACTTTAAGGTGACTGGCCTATGAAGAGGATGACCATGGAAGTGGACAGTCCTTAAAGATGCATTATTGTGTGTGGGTGGCCTTCTAAGAGACAACCCTGGGAATGGACAGACCTTTGGAAATGTCAATGTGGCTTATGAAGTGGAAATCCACTTGAACATGTGACATGTTTTGATGACTGGCCCTTTAAGAGGCAGACCCTAGACATGGACAAACCCTTGAAGAGGTGACAAATTTAGGGAATTATGTCCTTTAAGAGGTTGACCAGGGTTGTGTACAAACCCTTGAAACAACAGTATTTTAAGTGTACTGGCCCTTTAAGAGGTGGACCTGGGAAGCTTACAGACCTTTAAAATTGGCAATACTTTAAGGTGACTGGCCTATGAAGACGATGACCATGGAAGTGGACAGTCCTTAAAGATGCATTATTGTGTGTGGGTGGCCTTCTAAGAGACAACCCTGGGAATGGACAGACCTTTGGAAATGTCAATGTGGCTTATGACGTGGAAAGCCACTTGAACATGTGACATGTTTTGCGGACTGGCCCTTTAAGAGGCAGACCCTAGAAGTGGACAAACCCTTGAAGAGGTGACAAATTTAGGGGATTATGTCCTTTAAGAGGTTGACCAGGGTTGTGTACAAACCCTCAAAACAACAGCATTTTAAGTGTACTGGCCCTTTAAGAGGTGGACCTGGGAAGCTTACGGACCTTAAAAATTGGCAATACTTTAAGGTGACTGGCCTATGAAGAGGATGACCATGGAAGTGGACAGTCCTTAAAGATGCATTATTGTGTGTGGGTGGCCTTCTAAGAGACAACCCTGGGAATGGACAGACCTTTGGAAATGTCAATGTGGCTTATGACGTGGAAAGCCACTTGAACATGTGACATGTTTTGCGGACTGGCCCTTTAAGAGGCAGACCCTAGAAGTGGACAAACCCTTGAAGAGGTGACAAATTTAGGGAATTATGTCCTTTAAGAGGTTGACCAGGGTTGTGTACAAACCCTCAAAACAACAGCATTTTAAGTGTACTGGCCGTTTAAGAGGTGGACCTGGGAAGCTTACGGACCTTAAAAATTGGCAATACTTTAAGGTGACTGGCCTATGAAGAGGATGACCATGGAAGTGGACAGTCCTTAAAGATGCATTATTGTGTGTGGGTGGCCTTCTAAGAGACAACCCTGGGAATGGACAGACCTTTGGAAATGTCAATGTGGCTTATGAAGTGGAAAGCCACTTGAACATGTGACATGTTTTGATGACTGGCCCTTTAAGAGGCAGACCCTAGAAGTGGACAAACCCTTGAAGAGGTGACAAATTTAGGGAATTATGTCCTTTAAGAGGTTGACCAGGGTTGTGTACAAACCCTTGAAACAACAGCATTTTAAGTGTACTGGCCCTTTAAGAGGTGGACCTGGGAAGCTTACAGACCTTTAAAATTGGCAATACTTTAAGGTGACTGGCCTATGAAGAGGATGACCATGGAAGTGGACAGTCCTTAAAGATGCATTATTGTGTGTGGGTGGCCTTCTAAGAGACAACCCTGGGAATGGACAGACCTTTGGAAATGTCAATGTGGCTTATGAAGTGGAAAGCCACTTGAACATGTGACATGTTTTGATGACTGGCCCTTTAAGAGGCAGACCCTAGAAGTGGACAAACCCTTGAAGAGGTGACAAATTTAGGGAATTATGTCCTTTAAGAGGTTGACCAGGGTTGTGTACAAACCCTTGAAACAACAGCATTTTAAGTGTACTGGCCCTTTAAGAGGTGGACCTGGGAAGCTTACAGACCTTTAAAATTGGCAATACTTTAAGGTGACTGGCCTATGAAGAGGATGACCATGGAAGTGGACAGTCCTTAAAGATGCATTATTGTGTGTGGGTGGCCTTCTAAGAGACAACCCTGGGAATGGACAGACCTTTGGAAATGTCAATGTGGCTTATGAAGTGGAAAGCCACTTGAACATGTGACATGTTTTGATGACTGGCCCTTTAAGAGGCAGACCCTAGAAGTGGACAAACCCTTGAAGAGGTGACAAATTTAGGGAATTATGTCCTTTAAGAGGTTGACCAGGGTTGTGTACAAACCCTCGAAACAACAGCATTTTAAGTGTACTGGCCCTTTAAGAGGTGGACCTGGGAAGCTTACAGACCTTTAAAATTGGCAATACTTTAAGGTGACTGGCCTATGAAGAGGATGACCATGGAAGTGGACAGTCCTTAAAGATGCATTATTGTGTGTGGGTGGCCTTCTAAGAGACAACCCTGGGAATGGACAGACCTTTGGAAATGTCAATGTGGCTTATGAAGTGGAAAGCCACTTGAACATGTGACATGTTTTGATGACTGGCCCTTTAAGAGGCAGACCCTAGAAGTGGACAAACCCTTGAAGAGGTGACAAATTTAGGGAATTATGTCCTTTAAGAGGTTGACCAGGGTTGTGTACAAACCCTTGAAACAACAGCATTTTAAGTGTACTGGCCCTTTAAGAGGTGGACCTGGGAAGCTTACGGACCTTTAAAATTGGCAATACTTTAAGGTGACTGGCCTATGAAGAGGATGACCATGGAAGTGGACAGTCCTTAAAGATGCATTATTGTGTGTGGGTGGCCATCTAAGAGACAACCCTGGGAATGGACAGACCTTTGGAAATGTCAATGTGGCTTATGAAGTGGAAAGCCACTTGAACATGTGACATGTTTTGATGACTGGCCCTTTAAGAGGCAGACCCTAGAAGTGGACAAACCCTTGAAGAGGTGACAAATTTAGGGAATTATGTCCTTTAAGAGGTTGACCAGGGTTGTGTACAAACCCTCAAAACAACAGCATTTTAAGTGTACTGGCCCTTTAAGAGGTGGACCTGGGAAGCTTACGGACCTTTAAAATTGGCAATACTTTAAGGTGACTGGCCTATGAAGAGGATGACCATGGAAGTGGACAGTCCTTAAAGATGCATTATTGTGTGTGGGTGGCCTTCTAAGAGACAACCCTGGGAATGGACAGACCTTTGGAAATGTCAATGTGGCTTATGAAGTGGAAAGCCACTTGAACATGTGACATGTTTTGCGGACTGGCCCTTTAAGAGGCAGACCCTAGAAGTGGACAAACCCTTGAAGAGGTGACAAATTTAGGGAATTATGTCCTTTAAGAGGTTGACCAGGGTTGTGTACAAACCCTCGAAACAACAGCATTTTAAGTGTACTGGCCCTTTAAGAGGTGGACCTGGGAAGCTTACAGACCTTTAAAATTGGCAATACTTTAAGGTGACTGGCCTATGAAGAGGATGACCATGGAAGTGGACAGTCCTTAAAGATGCATTATTGTGTGTGGGTGGCCTTCTAAGAGACAACCCTGGGAATGGACAGACCTTTGGAAATGTCAATGTGGCTTATGAAGTGGAAATCCACTTGAACATGTGACATGTTTTGATGACTGGCCCTTTAAGAGGCAGACCCTAGATATGGACAAACCCTTGAAGAGGTGACAAATTTAGGGAATTATGTCCTTTAAGAGGTTGACCAGGGTTGTGTACAAACCCTTGAAACAACAGTATTTTAAGTGTACTGGCCCTTTAAGAGGTGGACCTGGGAAGCTTACAGACCTTTAAAATTGGCAATACTTTAAGGTGACTGGCCTATGAAGAGGATGACCATGGAAGTGGACAGTCCTTAAAGATGCATTATTGTGTGTGGGTGGCCTTCTAAGAGACAACCCTGGGAATGGACAGACCTTTGGAAATGTCAATGTGGCTTATGAAGTGGAAAGCCACTTGAACATGTGACATGTTTTGCGGACTGGCCCTTTAAGAGGCAGACCCTAGAAGTGGACAAACCCTTGAAGAGGTGACAAATTTAGGGAATTATGTCCTTTAAGAGGTTGACCAGGGTTGTGTACAAACCCTTGAAACAACAGCATTTTAAGTGTACTGGCCCTTTAAGAGGTGGACCTGGGAAGCTTACAGACCTTTAAAATTGGCAATACTTTAAGGTGACTGGCCTATGAAGAGGATGACCATGGAAGTGGACAGTCCTTAAAGATGCATTATTGTGTGTGGGTGGCCTTCTAAGAGACAACCCTGGGAATGGACAGACCTTTGGAAATGTCAATGTGGCTTATGAAGTGGAAAGCCACTTGAACATGTGACATGTTTTGATGACTGGCCCTTTAAGAGGCAGACCCTAGAAGTGGACAAACCCTTGAAGAGGTGACAAATTTAGGGAATTATGTCCTTTAAGAGGTTGACCAGGGTTGTGTACAAACCCTCGAAACAACAGCATTTTAAGTGTACTGGCCCTTTAAGAGGTGGACCTGGGAAGCTTACAGACCTTTAAAATTGGCAATACTTTAAGGTGACTGGCCTATGAAGAGGATGACCATGGAAGTGGACAGTCCTTAAAGATGCATTATTGTGTGTGGGTGGCCTTCTAAGAGACAACCCTGGGAATGGACAGACCTTTGGAAATGTCAATGTGGCTTATGAAGTGGAAAGCCACTTGAACATGTGACATGTTTTGATGACTGGCCCTTTAAGAGGCAGACCCTAGAAGTGGACAAACCCTTGAAGAGGTGACAAATTTAGGGAATTATGTCCTTTAAGAGGTTGACCAGGGTTGTGTACAAACCCTTGAAACAACAGCATTTTAAGTGTACTGGCCCTTTAAGAGGTGGACCTGGGAAGCTTACGGACCTTTAAAATTGGCAATACTTTAAGGTGACTGGCCTATGAAGAGGATGACCATGGAAGTGGACAGTCCTTAAAGATGCATTATTGTGTGTGGGTGGCCATCTAAGAGACAACCCTGGGAATGGACAGACCTTTGGAAATGTCAATGTGGCTTATGAAGTGGAAAGCCACTTGAACATGTGACATGTTTTGATGACTGGCCCTTTAAGAGGCAGACCCTAGAAGTGGACAAACCCTTGAAGAGGTGACAAATTTAGGGAATTATGTCCTTTAAGAGGTTGACCAGGGTTGTGTACAAACCCTCAAAACAACAGCATTTTAAGTGTACTGGCCCTTTAAGAGGTGGACCTGGGAAGCTTACGGACCTTTAAAATTGGCAATACTTTAAGGTGACTGGCCTATGAAGAGGATGACCATGGAAGTGGACAGTCCTTAAAGATGCATTATTGTGTGTGGGTGGCCTTCTAAGAGACAACCCTGGGAATGGACAGACCTTTGGAAATGTCAATGTGGCTTATGAAGTGGAAAGCCACTTGAACATGTGACATGTTTTGCGGACTGGCCCTTTAAGAGGCAGACCCTAGAAGTGGACAAACCCTTGAAGAGGTGACAAATTTAGGGAATTATGTCCTTTAAGAGGTTGACCAGGGTTGTGTACAAACCCTCGAAACAACAGCATTTTAAGTGTACTGGCCCTTTAAGAGGTGGACCTGGGAAGCTTACAGACCTTTAAAATTGGCAATACTTTAAGGTGACTGGCCTATGAAGAGGATGACCATGGAAGTGGACAGTCCTTAAAGATGCATTATTGTGTGTGGGTGGCCTTCTAAGAGACAACCCTGGGAATGGACAGACCTTTGGAAATGTCAATGTGGCTTATGAAGTGGAAATCCACTTGAACATGTGACATGTTTTGATGACTGGCCCTTTAAGAGGCAGACCCTAGATATGGACAAACCCTTGAAGAGGTGACAAATTTAGGGAATTATGTCCTTTAAGAGGTTGACCAGGGTTGTGTACAAACCCTTGAAACAACAGTATTTTAAGTGTACTGGCCCTTTAAGAGGTGGACCTGGGAAGCTTACAGACCTTTAAAATTGGCAATACTTTAAGGTGACTGGCCTATGAAGAGGATGACCATGGAAGTGGACAGTCCTTAAAGATGCATTATTGTGTGTGGGTGGCCTTCTAAGAGACAACCCTGGGAATGGACAGACCTTTGGAAATGTCAATGTGGCTTATGAAGTGGAAAGCCACTTGAACATGTGACATGTTTTGCGGACTGGCCCTTTAAGAGGCAGACCCTAGAAGTGGACAAACCCTTGAAGAGGTGACAAATTTAGGGAATTATGTCCTTTAAGAGGTTGACCAGGGTTGTGTACAAACCCTTGAAACAACAGCATTTTAAGTGTACTGGCCCTTTAAGAGGTGGACCTGGGAAGCTTACAGACCTTTAAAATTGGCAATACTTTAAGGTGACTGGCCTATGAAGAGGATGACCATGGAAGTGGACAGTCCTTAAAGATGCATTATTGTGTGTGGGTGGCCTTCTAAGAGACAACCCTGGGAATGGACAGACCTTTGGAAATGTCAATGTGGCTTATGAAGTGGAAAGCCACTTGAACATGTGACATGTTTTGATGACTGGCCCTTTAAGAGGCAGACCCTAGAAGTGGACAAACCCTTGAAGAGGTGACATATTTAGGGAATTATGTCCTTTAAGAGGTTGACCAGGGTTGTGTACAAACCCTCGAAACAACAGCATTTTAAGTGTACTGGCCCTTTAAGAGGTGGACCTGGGAAGCTTACAGACCTTTAAAATTGGCAATACTTTAAGGTGACTGGCCTATGAAGAGGATGACCATGGAAGTGGACAGTCCTTAAAGATGCATTATTGTGTGTGGGTGGCCTTCTAAGAGACAACCCTGGGAATGGACAGACCTTTGGAAATGTCAATGTGGCTTATGAAGTGGAAAGCCACTTGAACATGTGACATGTTTTGATGACTGGCCCTTTAAGAGGCAGACCCTAGAAGTGGACAAACCCTTGAAGAGGTGACAAATTTAGGGAATTATGTCCTTTAAGAGGTTGACCAGGGTTGTGTACAAACCCTCGAAACAACAGCATTTTAAGTGTACTGGCCCTTTAAGAGGTGGACCTGGGAAGCTTACAGACCTTTAAAATTGGCAATACTTTAAGGTGACTGGCCTATGAAGAGGATGACCATGGAAGTGGACAGTCCTTAAAGATGCATTATTGTGTGTGGGTGGCCTTCTAAGAGACAACCCTGGGAATGGACAGACCTTTGGAAATGTCAATGTGGCTTATGAAGTGGAAAGCCACTTGAACATGTGACATGTTTTGATGACTGGCCCTTTAAGAGGCAGACCCTAGAAGTGGACAAACCCTTGAAGAGGTGACAAATTTAGGGAATTATGTCCTTTAAGAGGTTGACCAGGGTTGAGTACAAACCCTTGAAACAACAGCATTTTAAGTGTACAGGCCCTTTAAGAGGTGGACCTGGGAAGCTTACAGACCTTTAAAATTGGCAATACTTTAAGGTGACTGGCCTATGAAGAGGATGACCATGGAAGTGGACAGTCCTTAAAGATGCATTATTGTGTGTGGGTGGCCTTCTAAGAGACAACCCTGGGAATGGACAGACCTTTGGAAATGTCAATGTGGCTTATGAAGTGGAAAGCCACTTGAACATGTGACATGTTTTGATGACTGGCCCTTTAAGAGGCAGACCATAGAAGTGGACAAACCCTTGAAGAGGTGACAAATTTAGGGAATTATGTCCTTTAAGAGGTTGACCAGGGTTGTGTACAAACCCTTGAAACAACAGCATTTTAAGTGTACTGGCCCTTTAAGAGGTGGCCCTGGGAAGCTTACAGACCTTTAAAATTGGCAATACTTTAAGGTGACTGGACTATGAAGAGGATGACCATGGAAGTGGACAGTCCTTAAAGATGCATTATTGTGTGTGGGTGGCCTTCTAAGAGACAACCCTGGGAATGGACAGACCTTTGGAAATGTCAATGTGGCTTATGAAGTGGAAAGCCACTTGAACATGTGACATGTTTTGATGACTGGCCCTTTAAGAGGCAGACCCTAGAAGTGGACAAACCCTTGAAGAGGTGACAAATTTAGGGAATTATGTCCTTTAAGAGGTTGACCAGGGTTGTGTACAAACCCTCAAAACAACAGCATTTTAAGTGTACTGGCCCTTTAAGAGGTGGACCTGGGAAGCTTACGGACCTTTAAAATTGGCAATACTTTAAGGTGACTGGCCTATGAAGAGGATGACCATGGAAGTGGACAGTCCTTAAAGATGCATTATTGTGTGTGGGTGGCCTTCTAAGAGACAACCCTGGGAATGGACAGACCTTTGGAAATGTCAATGTGGCTTATGAAGTGGAAAGCCACTTGAACATGTGACATGTTTTGCGGACTGGCCCTTTAAGAGGCAGACCCTAGAAGTGGGCAAACCCTTGAAGAGGTGACAAATTTAGGGAATTATGTCCTTTAAGAGGTTGACCAGGGTTGTGTACAAACCCTCGAAACAACAGCATTTTAAGTGTACTGGCCCTTTAAGAGGTGGACCTGGGAAGCTTACAGACCTTTAAAATTGGCAATACTTTAAGGTGACTGGCCTATGAAGAGGATGACCATGGAAGTGGACAGTCCTTAAAGATGCATTATTGTGTGTGGGTGGCCTTCTAAGAGACAACCCTGGGAATGGACAGACCTTTGGAAATGTCAATGTGGCTTATGAAGTGGAAAGCCACTTGAACATGTGACATGTTTTGCGGACTGGCCCTTTAAGAGGCAGACCCTAGAAGTGGACAAACCCTTGAAGAGGTGACAAATTTAGGGAATTATGTCCTTTAAGAGGTTGACCAGGGTTGTGTACAAACCCTTGAAACAACAGCATTTTAAGTGTACTGGCCCTTTAAGAGGTGGACCTGGGAAGCTTACAGACCTTTAAAATTGGCAATACTTTAAGGTGACTGGCCTATGAAGAGGATGACCATGGAAGTGGACAGTCCTTAAAGATGCATTATTGTGTGTGGGTGGCCTTCTAAGAGACAACCCTGGGAATGGACAGACCTTTGGAAATGTCAATGTGGCTTATGAAGTGGAAATCCACTTGAACATGTGACATGTTTTGATGACTGGCCCTTTAAGAGGCAGACCCTAGATATGGACAAACCCTTGAAGAGGTGACAAATTTAGGGAATTATGTCCTTTAAGAGGTTGACCAGGGTTGTGTACAAACCCTTGAAACAACAGTATTTTAAGTGTACTGGCCCTTTAAGAGGTGGACCTGGGAAGCTTACAGACCTTTAAAATTGGCAATACTTTAAGGTGACTGGCCTATGAAGAGGATGACCATGGAAGTGGACAGTCCTTAAAGATGCATTATTGTGTGTGGGTGGCCTTCTAAGAGACAACCCTGGGAATGGACAGACCTTTGGAAATGTCAATGTGGCTTATGAAGTGGAAAGCCACTTGAACATGTGACATGTTTTGATGACTGGCCCTTTAAGAGGCAGACCCTAGAAGTGGACAAACCCTTGAAGAGGTGACATATTTAGGGAATTATGTCCTTTAAGAGGTTGACCAGGGTTGTGTACAAACCCTCGAAACAACAGCATTTTAAGTGTACTGGCCCTTTAAGAGGTGGACCTGGGAAGCTTACAGACCTTTAAAATTGGCAATACTTTAAGGTGACTGGCCTATGAAGAGGATGACCATGGAAGTGGACAGTCCTTAAAGATGCATTATTGTGTGTGGGTGGCCTTCTAAGAGACAACCCTGGGAATGGACAGACCTTTGGAAATGTCAATGTGGCTTATGAAGTGGAAAGCCACTTGAACATGTGACATGTTTTGATGACTGGCCCTTTAAGAGGCAGACCCTAGAAGTGGACAAACCCTTGAAGAGGTGACAAATTTAGGGAATTATGTCCTTTAAGAGGTTGACCAGGGTTGTGTACAAACCCTCGAAACAACAGCATTTTAAGTGTACTGGCCCTTTAAGAGGTGGACCTGGGAAGCTTACAGACCTTTAAAATTGGCAATACTTTAAGGTGACTGGCCTATGAAGAGGATGACCATGGAAGTGGACAGTCCTTAAAGATGCATTATTGTGTGTGGGTGGCCTTCTAAGAGACAACCCTGGGAATGGACAGACCTTTGGAAATGTCAATGTGGCTTATGAAGTGGAAAGCCACTTGAACATGTGACATGTTTTGCGGACTGGCCCTTTAAGAGGCAGACCCTAGAAGTGGACAAACCCTTGAAGAGGTGACAAATTTAGGGAATTATGTCCTTTAAGAGGTTGACCAGGGTTGTGTACAAACCCTCGAAACAACAGCATTTTAAGTGTACTGGCCCTTTAAGAGGTGGACCTGGGAAGCTTACAGACCTTTAAAATTGGCAATACTTTAAGGTGACTGGCCTATGAAGAGGATGACCATGGAAGTGGACAGTCCTTAAAGATGCATTATTGTGTGTGGGTGGCCTTCTAAGAGACAACCCTGGGAATGGACAGACCTTTGGAAATGTCAATGTGGCTTATGAAGTGGAAATCCACTTGAACATGTGACATGTTTTGCGGACTGGCCCTTTAAGAGGCAGACCCTAGAAGTGGGCAAACCCTTGAAGAGGTGACAAATTTAGGGAATTATGTCCTTTAAGAGGTTGACCAGGGTTGTGTACAAACCCTCGAAACAACAGCATTTTAAGTGTACTGGCCCTTTAAGAGGTGGACCTGGGAAGCTTACAGACCTTTAAAATTGGCAATACTTTAAGGTGACTGGCCTATGAAGAGGATGACCATGGAAGTGGACAGTCCTTAAAGATGCATTATTGTGTGTGGGTGGCCTTCTAAGAGACAACCCTGGGAATGGACAGACCTTTGGAAATGTCAATGTGGCTTATGAAGTGGAAATCCACTTGAACATGTGACATGTTTTGATGACTGGCCCTTTAAGAGGCAGACCCTAGATATGGACAAACCCTTGAAGAGGTGACAAATTTAGGGAAATATGTCCTTTAAGAGGTTGACCAGGGTTGTGTACAAACCCTTGAAACAACAGTATTTTAAGTGTACTGGCCCTTTAAGAGGTGGACCTGGGAAGCTTACAGACCTTTAAAATTGGCAATACTTTAAGGTGACTGGCCTATGAAGAGGATGACCATGGAAGTGGACAGTCCTTAAAGATGCATTATTGTGTGTGGGTGGCCTTCTAAGAGACAACCCTGGGAATGGACAGACCTTTGGAAATGTCAATGTGGCTTATGAAGTGGAAAGCCACTTGAACATGTGACATGTTTTGCGGACTGGCCCTTTAAGAGGCAGACCCTAGAAGTGAACAAACCCTTGAAGAGGTGACAAATTTAGGGAATTATGTCCTTTAAGAGGTTGACCAGGGTTGTGTACAAACCCTTGAAACAACAGCATTTTAAGTGTACTGGCCCTTTAAGAGGTGGACCTGGGAAGCTTACAGACCTTTAAAATTGGCAATACTTTAAGGTGACTGGCCTATGAAGAGGATGACCATGGAAGTGGACAGTCCTTAAAGATGCATTATTGTGTGTGGGTGGCCTTCTAAGAGACAACCCTGGGAATGGACAGACCTTTGGAAATGTCAATGTGGCTTATGAAGTGGAAAGCCACTTGAACATGTGACATGTTTTGATGACTGGCCCTTTAAGAGGCAGACCCTAGAAGTGGACAAACCCTTGAAGAGGTGACATATTTAGGGAATTATGTCCTTTAAGAGGTTGACCAGGGTTGTGTACAAACCCTCGAAACAACAGCATTTTAAGTGTACTGGCCCTTTAAGAGGTGGACCTGGGAAGCTTACAGACCTTTAAAATTGGCAATACTTTAAGGTGACTGGCCTATGAAGAGGATGACCATGGAAGTGGACAGTCCTTAAAGATGCATTATTGTGTGTGGGTGGCCTTCTAAGAGACAACCCTGGGAATGGACAGACCTTTGGAAATGTCAATGTGGCTTATGAAGTGGAAAGCCACTTGAACATGTGACATGTTTTGATGACTGGCCCTTTAAGAGGCAGACCCTAGAAGTGGACAAACCCTTGAAGAGGTGACAAATTTAGGGAATTATGTCCTTTAAGAGGTTGACCAGGGTTGTGTACAAACCCTCGAAACAACAGCATTTTAAGTGTACTGGCCCTTTAAGAGGTGGACCTGGGAAGCTTACAGACCTTTAAAATTGGCAATACTTTAAGGTGACTGGCCTAT
Organism: Eleutherodactylus coqui; assembly: GCF_035609145.1. Classification (NCBI taxonomy): domain Eukaryota; kingdom Metazoa; phylum Chordata; class Amphibia; order Anura; family Eleutherodactylidae; genus Eleutherodactylus; species Eleutherodactylus coqui. The sequence continues at coordinate 19,559 of NW_027102607.1, read as the reverse complement.
GAAGAGGATGACCATGGAAGTGGACAGTCCTTAAAGATGCATTATTGTGTGTGGGTGGCCTTCTAAGAGACAACCCTGGGAATGGACAGACCTTTGGAAATGTCAATGTGGCTTATGAAGTGGAAAGCCACTTGAACATGTGACATGTTTTGATGACTGGCCCTTTAAGAGGCAGACCCTAGAAGTGGACAAACCCTTGAAGAGGTGACAAATTTAGGGAATTATGTCCTTTAAGAGGTTGACCAGGGTTGAGTACAAACCCTTGAAACAACAGCATTTTAAGTGTACAGGCCCTTTAAGAGGTGGACCTGGGAAGCTTACAGACCTTTAAAATTGGCAATACTTTAAGGTGACTGGCCTATGAAGAGGATGACCATGGAAGTGGACAGTCCTTAAAGATGCATTATTGTGTGTGGGTGGCCTTCTAAGAGACAACCCTGGGAATGGACAGACCTTTGGAAATGTCAATGTGGCTTATGAAGTGGAAAGCCACTTGAACATGTGACATGTTTTGATGACTGGCCCTTTAAGAGGCAGACCATAGAAGTGGACAAACCCTTGAAGAGGTGACAAATTTAGGGAATTATGTCCTTTAAGAGGTTGACCAGGGTTGTGTACAAACCCTTGAAACAACAGCATTTTAAGTGTACTGGCCCTTTAAGAGGTGGCCCTGGGAAGCTTACAGACCTTTAAAATTGGCAATACTTTAAGGTGACTGGACTATGAAGAGGATGACCATGGAAGTGGACAGTCCTTAAAGATGCATTATTGTGTGTGGGTGGCCTTCTAAGAGACAACCCTGGGAATGGACAGACCTTTGGAAATGTCAATGTGGCTTATGAAGTGGAAAGCCACTTGAACATGTGACATGTTTTGATGACTGGCCCTTTAAGAGGCAGACCCTAGAAGTGGACAAACCCTTGAAGAGGTGACAAATTTAGGGAATTATGTCCTTTAAGAGGTTGACCAGGGTTGTGTACAAACCCTCAAAACAACAGCATTTTAAGTGTACTGGCCCTTTAAGAGGTGGACCTGGGAAGCTTACGGACCTTTAAAATTGGCAATACTTTAAGGTGACTGGCCTATGAAGAGGATGACCATGGAAGTGGACAGTCCTTAAAGATGCATTATTGTGTGTGGGTGGCCTTCTAAGAGACAACCCTGGGAATGGACAGACCTTTGGAAATGTCAATGTGGCTTATGAAGTGGAAAGCCACTTGAACATGTGACATGTTTTGCGGACTGGCCCTTTAAGAGGCAGACCCTAGAAGTGGGCAAACCCTTGAAGAGGTGACAAATTTAGGGAATTATGTCCTTTAAGAGGTTGACCAGGGTTGTGTACAAACCCTCGAAACAACAGCATTTTAAGTGTACTGGCCCTTTAAGAGGTGGACCTGGGAAGCTTACAGACCTTTAAAATTGGCAATACTTTAAGGTGACTGGCCTATGAAGAGGATGACCATGGAAGTGGACAGTCCTTAAAGATGCATTATTGTGTGTGGGTGGCCTTCTAAGAGACAACCCTGGGAATGGACAGACCTTTGGAAATGTCAATGTGGCTTATGAAGTGGAAAGCCACTTGAACATGTGACATGTTTTGCGGACTGGCCCTTTAAGAGGCAGACCCTAGAAGTGGACAAACCCTTGAAGAGGTGACAAATTTAGGGAATTATGTCCTTTAAGAGGTTGACCAGGGTTGTGTACAAACCCTTGAAACAACAGCATTTTAAGTGTACTGGCCCTTTAAGAGGTGGACCTGGGAAGCTTACAGACCTTTAAAATTGGCAATACTTTAAGGTGACTGGCCTATGAAGAGGATGACCATGGAAGTGGACAGTCCTTAAAGATGCATTATTGTGTGTGGGTGGCCTTCTAAGAGACAACCCTGGGAATGGACAGACCTTTGGAAATGTCAATGTGGCTTATGAAGTGGAAATCCACTTGAACATGTGACATGTTTTGATGACTGGCCCTTTAAGAGGCAGACCCTAGATATGGACAAACCCTTGAAGAGGTGACAAATTTAGGGAATTATGTCCTTTAAGAGGTTGACCAGGGTTGTGTACAAACCCTTGAAACAACAGTATTTTAAGTGTACTGGCCCTTTAAGAGGTGGACCTGGGAAGCTTACAGACCTTTAAAATTGGCAATACTTTAAGGTGACTGGCCTATGAAGAGGATGACCATGGAAGTGGACAGTCCTTAAAGATGCATTATTGTGTGTGGGTGGCCTTCTAAGAGACAACCCTGGGAATGGACAGACCTTTGGAAATGTCAATGTGGCTTATGAAGTGGAAAGCCACTTGAACATGTGACATGTTTTGATGACTGGCCCTTTAAGAGGCAGACCCTAGAAGTGGACAAACCCTTGAAGAGGTGACATATTTAGGGAATTATGTCCTTTAAGAGGTTGACCAGGGTTGTGTACAAACCCTCGAAACAACAGCATTTTAAGTGTACTGGCCCTTTAAGAGGTGGACCTGGGAAGCTTACAGACCTTTAAAATTGGCAATACTTTAAGGTGACTGGCCTATGAAGAGGATGACCATGGAAGTGGACAGTCCTTAAAGATGCATTATTGTGTGTGGGTGGCCTTCTAAGAGACAACCCTGGGAATGGACAGACCTTTGGAAATGTCAATGTGGCTTATGAAGTGGAAAGCCACTTGAACATGTGACATGTTTTGATGACTGGCCCTTTAAGAGGCAGACCCTAGAAGTGGACAAACCCTTGAAGAGGTGACAAATTTAGGGAATTATGTCCTTTAAGAGGTTGACCAGGGTTGTGTACAAACCCTCGAAACAACAGCATTTTAAGTGTACTGGCCCTTTAAGAGGTGGACCTGGGAAGCTTACAGACCTTTAAAATTGGCAATACTTTAAGGTGACTGGCCTATGAAGAGGATGACCATGGAAGTGGACAGTCCTTAAAGATGCATTATTGTGTGTGGGTGGCCTTCTAAGAGACAACCCTGGGAATGGACAGACCTTTGGAAATGTCAATGTGGCTTATGAAGTGGAAAGCCACTTGAACATGTGACATGTTTTGCGGACTGGCCCTTTAAGAGGCAGACCCTAGAAGTGGACAAACCCTTGAAGAGGTGACAAATTTAGGGAATTATGTCCTTTAAGAGGTTGACCAGGGTTGTGTACAAACCCTCGAAACAACAGCATTTTAAGTGTACTGGCCCTTTAAGAGGTGGACCTGGGAAGCTTACAGACCTTTAAAATTGGCAATACTTTAAGGTGACTGGCCTATGAAGAGGATGACCATGGAAGTGGACAGTCCTTAAAGATGCATTATTGTGTGTGGGTGGCCTTCTAAGAGACAACCCTGGGAATGGACAGACCTTTGGAAATGTCAATGTGGCTTATGAAGTGGAAATCCACTTGAACATGTGACATGTTTTGCGGACTGGCCCTTTAAGAGGCAGACCCTAGAAGTGGGCAAACCCTTGAAGAGGTGACAAATTTAGGGAATTATGTCCTTTAAGAGGTTGACCAGGGTTGTGTACAAACCCTCGAAACAACAGCATTTTAAGTGTACTGGCCCTTTAAGAGGTGGACCTGGGAAGCTTACAGACCTTTAAAATTGGCAATACTTTAAGGTGACTGGCCTATGAAGAGGATGACCATGGAAGTGGACAGTCCTTAAAGATGCATTATTGTGTGTGGGTGGCCTTCTAAGAGACAACCCTGGGAATGGACAGACCTTTGGAAATGTCAATGTGGCTTATGAAGTGGAAATCCACTTGAACATGTGACATGTTTTGATGACTGGCCCTTTAAGAGGCAGACCCTAGATATGGACAAACCCTTGAAGAGGTGACAAATTTAGGGAAATATGTCCTTTAAGAGGTTGACCAGGGTTGTGTACAAACCCTTGAAACAACAGTATTTTAAGTGTACTGGCCCTTTAAGAGGTGGACCTGGGAAGCTTACAGACCTTTAAAATTGGCAATACTTTAAGGTGACTGGCCTATGAAGAGGATGACCATGGAAGTGGACAGTCCTTAAAGATGCATTATTGTGTGTGGGTGGCCTTCTAAGAGACAACCCTGGGAATGGACAGACCTTTGGAAATGTCAATGTGGCTTATGAAGTGGAAAGCCACTTGAACATGTGACATGTTTTGCGGACTGGCCCTTTAAGAGGCAGACCCTAGAAGTGGACAAACCCTTGAAGAGGTGACAAATTTAGGGAATTATGTCCTTTAAGAGGTTGACCAGGGTTGTGTACAAACCCTCAAAACAACAGCATTTTAAGTGTACTGGCCCTTTAAGAGGTGGACCGGGGAAGCATACGGACCTTTAAAATTGGCAATACTTTAAGGTGACTGGCCTATGAAGAGGATGACCATGGAAGTGGACAGTCCTTAAAGATGCATTATTGTGTGTGGGTGGCCTTCTAAGAGACAACCCTGGGAATGGACAGACCTTTGGAAATGTCAATGTGGCTTATGAAGTGGAAAGCCACTTGAACATGTGACATGTTTTGCGGACTGGCCCTTTAAGAGGCAGACCCTAGAAGTGGACAAACCCTTGAAGAGGTGACAAATTTAGGGAATTATGTCCTTTAAGAGGTTGACCAGGGTTGTGTACAAACCCTCAAAACAACAGCATTTTAAGTGTACTGGCCCTTTAAGAGGTGGACCGGGGAAGCTTACGGACCTTTAAAATTGGCAATACTTTAAGGTGACTGGCCTATGAAGAGGATGACCATGGAAGTGGACAGTCCTTAAAGATGCATTATTGTGTGTGGGTGGCCTTCTAAGAGACAACCCTGGGAATGGACAGACCTTTGGAAATGTCAATGTGGCTTATGAAGTGGAAAGCCACTTGAACATGTGACATGTTTTGCGGACTGGCCCTTTAAGAGGCAGACCCTAGAAGTGGACAAACCCTTGAAGAGGTGACAAATTTAGGGAATTATGTCCTTTAAGAGGTTGACCAGGGTTGTGTACAAACCCTCAAAACAACAGCATTTTAAGTGTACTGGCCCTTTAAGAGGTGGACCGGGGAAGCTTACGGACCTTTAAAATTGGCAATACTTTAAGGTGACTGGCCTATGAAGAGGATGACCATGGAAGTGGACAGTCCTTAAAGATGCATTATTGTGTGTGGGTGGCCTTCTAAGAGACAACCCTGGGAATGGACAGACCTTTGGAAATGTCAATGTGGCTTATGAAGTGGAAAGCCACTTGAACATGTGACATGTTTTGCGGACTGGCCCTTTAAGAGGCAGACCCTAGAAGTGGACAAACCCTTGAAGAGGTGACAAATTTAGGGAATTATGTCCTTTAAGAGGTTGACCAGGGTTGTGTACAAACCCTTGAAACAACAGCATTTTAAGTGTACTGGCCCTTTAAGAGGTGGACCTGGGAAGCTTACAGACCTTTAAAATTGGCAATACTTTAAGGTGACTGGCCTATGAAGAGGATGACCATGGAAGTGGACAGTCCTTAAAGATGCATTATTGTGTGTGGGTGGCCTTCTAAGAGACAACCCTGGGAATGGACAGACCTTTGGAAATGTCAATGTGGCTTATGAAGTGGAAAGCCACTTGAACATGTGACATGTTTTGATGACTGGCTCTTTAAGAGGCAGACGCTAGAAGTGGACAAACCCTTGAAGAGGTGACAAATTTAGGGAATTATGTCCTTTAAGAGGTTGACCAGGGTTGTGTACAAACCCTTGAAACAACAGCATTTTAAGTGTACTGGCTCTTTAAGAGGTGGACCTGGGAAGCTTACAGACCTTTAAAATTGGCAATACTTTAAGGTGACTGGCCTATGAAGAGGATGACCATGGAAGTGGACAGTCCTTAAAGATGCATTATTGTGTGTGGGTGGCCTTCTAAGAGACAACCCTGGGATTGGACAGACCTTTGGAAATGTCAATGTGGCTTATGAAGTGGAAAGCCACTTGAACATGTGACATGTTTTGCGGACTGGCCCTTTAAGAGGCAGACCCTAGAAGTGGACAAACCCTTGAAGAGGTGACAAATTTAGGGAATTATGTCCTTTAAGAGGTTGACCAGGGTTGTGTACAAACCCTCGAAACAACAGCATTTTAAGTGTACTGGCCCTTTAAGAGGTGGACCTGGGAAGCTTACAGACCTTTAAAATTGGCAATACTTTAAGGTGACTGGCCTATGAAGAGGATGAACATGGAAGTGGACAGTCCTTAAAGATGCATTATTGTGTGTGGGTGGCCTTCTAAGAGACAACCCTGGGAATGGACAGACCTTTGGAAATGTCAATGTGGCTTATGAAGTGGAAAGCCACTTGAACATGTGACATGTTTTGATGACTGGCCCTTTAAGAGGCAGACCCTAGAAGTGGACAAACCCTTGAAGAGGTGACAAATTTAGGGAATTATGTCCTTTAAGAGGTTGACCAGGGTTGTGTACAAACCCTCGAAACAACAGCATTTTAAGTGTACTGGCCCTTTAAGAGGTGGACCTGGGAAGCTTACAGACCTTTAAAATTGGCAATACTTTAAGGTGACTGGCCTATGAAGAGGATGACCATGGAAGTGTACAGTCCTTAAAGATGCATTATTGTGTGTGGGTGGCCTTCTAAGAGACAACCCTGGGAATGGACAGACCTTTGGAAATGTCAATGTGGCTTATGAAGTGGAAAGCCACTTGAACATGTGACATGTTTTGCGGACTGGCCCTTTAAGAGGCAGACCCTAGAAGTGGACAAACCCTTGAAGAGGTGACACATTTAGGGAATTATGTCCTTTAAGAGGTTGACCAGGGTTGTGTACAAACCCTTGAAACAACAGCATTTTAAGTGTACTGGCCCTTTAAGAGGTGGACCTGGGAAGCTTACAGACCTTTAAAATTGGCAATACTTTAAGGTGACTGGCCTATGAAGAGGATGACCATGGAAGTGGACAGTCCTTAAAGATGCATTATTGTGTGTGGGTGGCCTTCTAAGAGACAACCCTGGGAATGGACAGACCTTTGGAAATGTCAATGTGGCTTATGAAGTGGAAAGCCACTTGAACATGTGACATGTTTTGATGACTGGCCCTTTAAGAGGCAGACCCTAGAAGTGGACAAACCCTTGAAGAGGTGACAAATTTAGGGAATTATGTCCTTTAAGAGGTTGACCAGGGTTGTGTACAAACCCTTGAAACAACAGCATTTTAAGTGTACTGGCCCTTTAAGAGGTGGACCTGGGAAGCTTACAGACCTTTAAAATTGGCAATACTTTAAGGTGACTGGCCTATGAAGAGGATGACCATGGAAGTGGACAGTCCTTAAAGATGCATTATTGTGTGTGGGTGGCCTTCTAAGAGACAACCCTGGGAATGGACAGACCTTTGGAAATGTCAATGTGGCTTATGAAGTGGAAAGCCACTTGAACATGTGACATGTTTTGATGACTGGCCCTTTAAGAGGCAGACCCTAGAAGTGGACAAACCCTTGAAGAGGTGACAAATTTAGGGAATTATGTCCTTTAAGAGGTTGACCAGGGTTGAGTACAAACCCTTGAAACAACAGCATTTTAAGTGTACTGGCCCTTTAAGAGGTGGACCTGGGAAGCTTACAGACCTTTAAAATTGGCAATACTTTAAGGTGACTGGCCTATGAAGAGGATGACCATGGAAGTGGACAGTCCTTAAAGATGCATTATTGTGTGTGGGTGGCCTTCTAAGAGACAACCCTGGGAATGGACAGACCTTTGGAAATGTCAATGTGGCTTATGAAGTGGAAAGCCACTTGAACATGTGACATGTTTTGCGGACTGGCCCTTTAAGAGGCAGACCCTAGAAGTGGACAAACCCTTGAAGAGGTGACAAATTTAGGGAATTATGTCCTTTAAGAGGTTGACCAGGGTTGTGTACAAACCCTCAAAACAACAGCATTTTAAGTGTACTGGCCCTTTAAGAGGTGGACCGGGGAAGCTTACGGACCTTTAAAATTGGCAATACTTTAAGGTGACTGGCCTATGAAGAGGATGACCATGGAAGTGGACAGTCCTTAAAGATGCATTATTGTGTGTGGGTGGCCTTCTAAGAGACAACCCTGGGAATGGACAGACCTTTGGAAATGTCAATGTGGCTTATGAAGTGGAAAGCCACTTGAACATGTGACATGTTTTGATGACTGGCCCTTTAAGAGGCAGACCCTAGAAGTGGACAAACCCTTGAAGAGGTGACAAATTTAGGGAATTATGTCCTTTAAGAGGTTGACCAGGGTTGTGTACAAACCCTCAAAACAACAGCATTTTAAGTGTACTGGCCCTTTAAGAGGTGGACCGGGGAAGCTTACGGACCTTTAAAATTGGCAATACTTTAAGGTGACTGGCCTATGAAGAGGATGACCATGGAAGTGGACAGTCCTTAAAGATGCATTATTGTGTGTGGGTGGCCTTCTAAGAGACAACCCTGGGAATGGACAGACCTTTGGAAATGTCAATGTGGCTTATGAAGTGGAAAGCCACTTGAACATGTGACATGTTTTGATGACTGGCCCTTTAAGAGGCAGACCCTAGAAGTGGACAAACCCTTGAAGAGGTGACAAATTTAGGGAATTATGTCCTTTAAGAGGTTGACCAGGGTTGTGTACAAACCCTTGAAACAACAGCATTTTAAGTGTACTGGCCCTTTAAGAGGTGGACCTGGGAAGCTTACAGACCTTTAAAATTGGCAATACTTTAAGGTGACTGGCCTATGAAGAGGATGACCATGGAAGTGGACAGTCCTTAAAGATGCATTATTGTGTGTGGGTGGCCTTCTAAGAGACAACCCTGAGAATGGACAGACCTTTGGAAATGTCAATGTGGCTTATGAAGTGGAAAGCCACTTGAACATGTGACATGTTTTGATGACTGGCCCTTTAAGAGGCAGACCCTAGAAGTGGACAAACCCTTGAAGAGGTGACAAATTTAGGGAATTATGTCCTTTAAGAGGTTGACCAGGGTTGTGTACAAACCCTTGAAACAACAGCATTTTAAGTGTACTGGCTCTTTAAGAGGTGGACCTGGGAAGCTTACAGACCTTTAAAATTGGCAATACTTTAAGGTGACTGGCCTATGAAGAGGATGACCATGGAAGTGGACAGTCCTTAAAGATGCATTATTGTGTGTGGGTGGCCTTCTAAGAGACAACCCTGGGATTGGACAGACCTTTGGAAATGTCAATGTGGCTTATGAAGTGGAAAGCCACTTGAACATGTGACATGTTTTGCGGACTGGCCCTTTAAGAGGCAGACCCTAGAAGTGGACAAACCCTTGAAGAGGTGACAAATTTAGGGAATTATGTCCTTTAAGAGGTTGACCAGGGTTGAGTACAAACCCTTGAAACAACAGCATTGTAAGTGTACTGGCCCTTTAAGAGGTGGACCTGGGAAGCTTACAGACCTTTAAAATTGGCAATACTTTAAGGTGACTGGCCTATGAAGAGGATGACCATGGAAGTGGACAGTCCTTAAAGATGCATTATTGTGTGTGGGTGGCCTTCTAAGAGACAACCCTGGGAATGGACAGACCTTTGGAAATGTCAATGTGGCTTATGAAGTGGAAAGCCACTTGAACATGTGACATGTTTTGATGACTGGCCCTTTAAGAGGCAGACCCTAGAAGTGGACAAACCCTTGAAGAGGTGACAAATTTAGGGAATTATGTCCTTTAAGAGGTTGACCAGGGTTGTGTACAAACCCTTGAAACAACAGCATTTTAAGTGTACTGGCCCTTTAAGAGGTGGACCTGGGAAGCTTACAGACCTTTAAAATTGGCAATACTTTAAGGTGACTGGCCTATGAAGAGGATGACCATGGAAGTGGACAGTCCTTAAAGATGCATTATTGTGTGTGGGTGGCCTTCTAAGAGACAACCCTGGGAATGGACAGACCTTTGGAAATGTCAATGTGGCTTATGAAGTGGAAAGCCACTTGAACATGTGACATGTTTTGCGGACTGGCCCTTTAAGAGGCAGACCCTAGAAGTGGACAAACCCTTGAAGAGGTGACAAATTTAGGGAATTATGTCCTTTAAGAGGTTGACCAGGGTTGTGTACAAACCCTTGAAACAACAGCATTTTAAGTGTAGTGGCCCTTTAAGAGGTGGACCTGGGAAGCTTACAGACCTTTAAAATTGGCAATACTTTAAGGTGACTGGCCTATGAAGAGGATGACCATGGAAGTGGACAGTCCTTAAAGATGCATTATTGTGTGTGGGTGGCCTTCTAAGAGACAACCCTGGGAATGGACAGACCTTTGGAAATGTCAATGTGGCTTATGAAGTGGAAAGCCACTTGAACATGTGAGATGTGTTGATGACTGGCCCTTTAAGAGGCAGACCCTAGAAGTGGACAAACCCTTGAAGAGGTGACAAATTTAGGGAATTATGTCCTTTAAGAGGTTGACCAGGGTTGTGTACAAACCCTTGAAACAACAGCATTTTAAGTGTACTGGCCCTTTAAGAGGTGGACCTGGGAAGCTTACAGACCTTTAAAATTGGCAATACTTTAAGGTGACTGGCCTATGAAGAGGATGACCATGGAAGTGGACAGTCCTTAAAGATGCATTATTGTGTGTGGGTGGCCTTCTAAGAGACAACCCTGGGAATGGACAGACCTTTGGAAATGTCAATGTGGCTTATGAAGTGGAAAGCCACTTGAACATGTGACATGTTTTGCGGACTGGCCCTTTAAGAGGCAGACCCTAGAAGTGGACAAACCCTTGAAGAGGTGACAAATTTAGGGAATTATGTCCTTTAAGAGGTTGACCAGGGTTGTGTACAAACCCTCAAAACAACAGCATTTTAAGTGTACTGGCCCTTTAAGAGGTGGACCGGGGAAGCTTACGGACCTTTAAAATTGGCAATACTTTAAGGTGACTGGCCTATGAAGAGGATGACCATGGAAGTGGACAGTCCTTAAAGATGCATTATTGTGTGTGGGTGGCCTTCTAAGAGACAACCCTGGGAATGGACAGACCTTTGGAAATGTCAATGTGGCTTATGAAGTGGAAAGCCACTTGAACATGTGACATGTTTTGCGGACTGGCCCTTTAAGAGGCAGACCCTAGAAGTGGACAAACCCTTGAAGAGGTGACAAATTTAGGGAATTATGTCCTTTAAGAGGTTGACCAGGGTTGTGTACAAACCCTCAAAACAACAGCATTTTAAGTGTACTGGCCCTTTAAGAGGTGGACCGGGGAAGCTTACGGACCTTTAAAATTGGCAATACTTTAAGGTGACTGGCCTATGAAGAGGATGACCATGGAAGTGGACAGTCCTTAAAGATGCATTATTGTGTGTGGGTGGCCTTCTAAGAGACAACCCTGGGAATGGACAGACCTTTGGAAATGTCAATGTGGCTTATGAAGTGGAAAGCCACTTGAACATGTGACATGTTTTGCGGACTGGCCCTTTAAGAGGCAGACCCTAGAAGTGGACAAACCCTTGAAGAGGTGACAAATTTAGGGAATTATGTCCTTTAAGAGGTTGACAAGGGTTGTGTACAAACCCTCAAAACAACAGCATTTTAAGTGTACTGGCCCTTTAAGAGGTGGACCGGGGAAGCTTACGGACCTTTAAAATTGGCAATACTTTAAGGTGACTGGCCTATGAAGAGGATGACCATGGAAGTGGACAGTCCTTAAAGATGCAGTATTGTGTGTGGGTGGCCTTCTAAGAGACAACCCTGGGAATGGACAGACCTTTGGAAATGTCAATGTGGCTTATGAAGTGGAAAGCCACTTGAACATGTGACATGTTTTGCGGACTGGCCCTTTAAGAGGCAGACCCTAGAAGTGGACAAACCCTTGAAGAGGTGACAAATTTAGGGAATTATGTCCTTTAAGAGGTTGACCAGGGTTGTGTACAAACCCTCAAAACAACAGCATTTTAAGTGTACTGGCCCTTTAAGAGGTGGACCGGGGAAGCTTACGGACCTTTAAAATTGGCAATACTTTAAGGTGACTGGCCTATGAAGAGGATGACCATGGAAGTGGACAGTCCTTAAAGATGCATTATTGTGTGTGGGTGGCCTTCTAAGAGACAACCCTGGGAATGGACAGACCTTTGGAGATGTCAATGTGGCTTATGAAGTGGAAAGCCACTTGAACATGTGACATGTTTTGCGGACTGGCCCTTTAAGAGGCAGACCCTAGAAGTGGACAAACCCTTGAAGAGGTGACAAATTTAGGGAATTATGTCCTTTAAGAGGTTGACCAGGGTTGTGTACAAACCCTCAAAACAACAGCATTTTAAGTGTACTGGCCCTTTAAGAGGTGGACCGGGGAAGCTTACGGACCTTTAAAATTGGCAATACTTTAAGGTGACTGGCCTATGAAGAGGATGACCATGGAAGTGGACAGTCCTTAAAGATGCATTATTGTGTGTGGGTGGCCTTCTAAGAGACAACCCTGGGAATGGACAGACCTTTGGAAATGTCAATGTGGCTTATGAAGTGGAAAGCCACTTGAACATGTGACATGTTTTGCGGACTGGCCCTTTAAGAGGCAGACCCTAGAAGTGGACAAACCCTTGAAGAGGTGACAAATTTAGGGAATTATGTCCTTTAAGAGGTTGACCAGGGTTGTGTACAAACCCTCAAAACAACAGCATTTTAAGTGTACTGGCCCTTTAAGAGGTGGACCGGGGAAGCTTACGGACCTTTAAAATTGGCAATACTTTAAGGTGACTGGCCTATGAAGAGGATGACCATGGAAGTGGACAGTCCTTAAAGATGCATTATTGTGTGTGGGTGGCCTTCTAAGAGACAACCCTGGGAATGGACAGACCTTTGGAAATGTCAATGTGGCTTATGAAGTGGAAAGCCACTTGAACATGTGACATGTTTTGCGGACTGGCCCTTTAAGAGGCAGACCCTAGAAGTGGACAAACCCTTGAAGAGGTGACAAATTTAGGGAATTATGTCCTTTAAGAGGTTGACCAGGGTTGTGTACAAACCCTTGAAACAACAGCATTTTAAGTGTACTGGCCCTTTAAGAGGTGGACCTGGGAAGCTTACAGACCTTTAAAATTGGCAATACTTTAAGGTGACTGGCCTATGAAGAGGATGACCATGGAAGTGGACAGTCCTTAAAGATGCATTATTGTGTGTGGGTGGCCTTCTAAGAGACAACCCTGGGATTGGACAGACCTTTGGAAATGTCAATGTGGCTTATGAAGTGGAAAGCCACTTGAACATGTGACATGTTTTGCGGACTGGCCCTTTAAGAGGCAGACCCTAGAAGTGGACAAACCCTTGAAGAGGTGACAAATTTAGGGAATTATGTCCTTTAAGAGGTTGACCAGGGTTGTGTACAAACCCTCGAAACAACAGCATTTTAAGTGTACTGGCCCTTTAAGAGGTGGACCTGGGAAGCTTACAGACCTTTAAAATTGGCAATACTTTAAGGTGACTGGCCTATGAAGAGGATGACCATGGAAGTGGACAGTCCTTAAAGATGCATTATTGTGTGTGGGTGGCCTTCTAAGAGACAACCCTGGGAATGGACAGACCTTTGGAAATGTCAATGTGGCTTATGAAGTGGAAAGCCACTTGAACATGTGAGATGTGTTGATGACTGGCCCTTTAAGAGGCAGACCCTAGAAGTGGACAAACCCTTGAAGAGGTGACAAATTTAGGGAATTATGTCCTTTAAGAGGTTGACCAGGGTTGTGTACAAACCCTTGAAACAACAGCATTTTAAGTGTACTGGCCCTTTAAGAGGTGGACCTGGGAAGCTTACAGACCTTTAAAATTGGCAATACTTTAAGGTGACTGGCCTATGAAGAGGATGACCATGGAAGTGGACAGTCCTTAAAGATGCATTATTGTGTGTGGGTGGCCTTCTAAGAGACAACCCTGGGAATGGACAGACCTTTGGAAATGTCAATGTGGCTTATGAAGTGGAAAGCCACTTGAACATGTGACATGTTTTGCGGACTGGCCCTTTAAGAGGCAGACCCTAGAAGTGGACAAACCCTTGAAGAGGTGACAAATTTAGGGAATTATGTCCTTTAAGAGGTTGACCAGGGTTGTGTACAAACCCTCAAAACAACAGCATTTTAAGTGTACTGGCCCTTTAAGAGGTGGACCGGGGAAGCTTACGGACCTTTAAAATTGGCAATACTTTAAGGTGACTGGCCTATGAAGAGGATGACCATGGAAGTGGACAGTCCTTAAAGATGCATTATTGTGTGTGGGTGGCCTTCTAAGAGACAACCCTGGGAATGGACAGACCTTTGGAAATGTCAATGTGGCTTATGAAGTGGAAAGCCACTTGAACATGTGACATGTTTTGCGGACTGGCCCTTTAAGAGGCAGACCCTAGAAGTGGACAAACCCTTGAAGAGGTGACAAATTTAGGGAATTATGTCCTTTAAGAGGTTGACCAGGGTTGTGTACAAACCCTCAAAACAACAGCATTTTAAGTGTACTGGCCCTTTAAGAGGTGGACCGGGGAAGCTTACGGACCTTTAAAATTGGCAATACTTTAAGGTGACTGGCCTATGAAGAGGATGACCATGGAAGTGGACAGTCCTTAAAGATGCATTATTGTGTGTGGGTGGCCTTCTAAGAGACAACCCTGGGAATGGACAGACCTTTGGAAATGTCAATGTGGCTTATGAAGTGGAAAGCCACTTGAACATGTGACATGTTTTGCGGACTGGCCCTTTAAGAGGCAGACCCTAGAAGTGGACAAACCCTTGAAGAGGTGACAAATTTAGGGAATTATGTCCTTTAAGAGGTTGACCAGGGTTGTGTACAAACCCTCAAAACAACAGCATTTTAAGTGTACTGGCCCTTTAAGAGGTGGACCGGGGAAGCTTACGGACCTTTAAAATTGGCAATACTTTAAGGTGACTGGCCTATGAAGAGGATGACCATGGAAGTGGACAGTCCTTAAAGATGCATTATTGTGTGTGGGTGGCCTTCTAAGAGACAACCCTGGGAATGGACAGACCTTTGGAGATGTCAATGTGGCTTATGAAGTGGAAAGCCACTTGAACATGTGACATGTTTTGCGGACTGGCCCTTTAAGAGGCAGACCCTAGAAGTGGACAAACCCTTGAAGAGGTGACAAATTTAGGGAATTATGTCCTTTAAGAGGTTGACCAGGGTTGTGTACAAACCCTCAAAACAACAGCATTTTAAGTGTACTGGCCCTTTAAGAGGTGGACCGGGGAAGCTTACGGACCTTTAAAATTGGCAATACTTTAAGGTGACTGGCCTATGAAGAGGATGACCATGGAAGTGGACAGTCCTTAAAGATGCATTATTGTGTGTGGGTGGCCTTCTAAGAGACAACCCTGGGAATGGACAGACCTTTGGAAATGTCAATGTGGCTTATGAAGTGGAAAGCCACTTGAACATGTGACATGTTTTGCGGACTGGCCCTTTAAGAGGCAGACCCTAGAAGTGGACAAACCCTTGAAGAGGTGACAAATTTAGGGAATTATGTCCTTTAAGAGGTTGACCAGGGTTGTGTACAAACCCTCAAAACAACAGCATTTTAAGTGTACTGGCCCTTTAAGAGGTGGACCGGGGAAGCTTACGGACCTTT
Organism: Eleutherodactylus coqui; assembly: GCF_035609145.1. Classification (NCBI taxonomy): domain Eukaryota; kingdom Metazoa; phylum Chordata; class Amphibia; order Anura; family Eleutherodactylidae; genus Eleutherodactylus; species Eleutherodactylus coqui. The sequence goes on along the minus strand of NW_027102607.1, from coordinate 4,026 downwards.
AAAATTGGCAATACTTTAAGGTGACTGGCCTATGAAGAGGATGACCATGGAAGTGGACAGTCCTTAAAGATGCATTATTGTGTGTGGGTGGCCTTCTAAGAGACAACCCTGGGAATGGACAGACCTTTGGAAATGTCAATGTGGCTTATGAAGTGGAAAGCCACTTGAACATGTGACATGTTTTGCGGACTGGCCCTTTAAGAGGCAGACCCTAGAAGTGGACAAACCCTTGAAGAGGTGACAAATTTAGGGAATTATGTCCTTTAAGAGGTTGACCAGGGTTGTGTACAAACCCTGAAACAACAGCATTTTAAGTGTACTGGCCCTTTAAGAGGTGGACCTGGGAAGCTTACAGACCTTTAAAATTGGCAATACTTTAAGGTGACTGGCCTATGAAGAGGATGACCATGGAAGTGGACAGTCCTTAAAGATGCATTATTGTGTGTGGGTGGCCTTCTAAGAGACAACCCTGGAATGGACAGACCTTTGGAAATGTCAATGTGGCTTATGAAGTGGAAAGCCACTTGAACATGTGACATGTTTTGCGGACTGGCCCTTTAAGAGGCAGACCCTAGAAGTGGACAAACCCTTGAAGAGGTGACAAATTTAGGGAATTATGTCCTTTAAGAGGTTGACCAGGGTTGTGTACAAACCCTCGAAACAACAGCATTTTAAGTGTACTGGCCCTTTAAGAGGTGGACCTGGGAAGCTTACAGACCTTTAAAATTGGCAATACTTTAAGGTGACTGGCCTATGAAGAGGATGACCATGGAAGTGGACAGTCCTTAAAGATGCATTATTGTGTGTGGGTGGCCTTCTAAGAGACAACCCTGGGAATGGACAGACCTTTGGAAATGTCAATGTGGCTTATGAAGTGGAAAGCCACTTGAACATGTGACATGTTTTGATGACTGGCCCTTTAAGAGGCAGACCCTAGAAGTGGACAAACCCTTGAAGAGGTGACAAATTTAGGGAATTATGTCCTTTAAGAGGTTGACCAGGGTTGTGTACAAACCCTCGAAACAACAGCATTTTAAGTGTACTGGCCCTTTAAGAGGTGGACCTGGGAAGCTTACAGACCTTTAAAATTGGCAATACTTTAAGGTGACTGGCCTATGAAGAGGATGACCATGGAAGTGGACAGTCCTTAAAGATGCATTATTGTGTGTGGGTGGCCTTCTAAGAGACAACCCTGGGAATGGACAGACCTTTGGAAATGTCAATGTGGCTTATGAAGTGGAAAGCCACTTGAACATGTGACATGTTTTGATGACTGGCCCTTTAAGAGGCAGACCCTAGAAGTGGACAAACCCTTGAAGAGGTGACACATTTAGGGAATTATGTCCTTTAAGAGGTTGACCAGGGTTGTGTACAAACCCTTGAAACAACAGCATTTTAAGTGTACTGGCCCTTTAAGAGGTGGACCTGGGAAGCTTACAGACCTTTAAAATTGGCAATACTTTAAGGTGACTGGCCTATGAAGAGGATGACCATGGAAGTGGACAGTCCTTAAAGATGCATTATTGTGTGTGGGTGGCCTTCTAAGAGACAACCCTGGGAATGGACAGACCTTTGGAAATGTCAATGTGGCTTATGAAGTGGAAAGCCACTTGAACATGTGACATGTTTTGATGACTGGCCCTTTAAGAGGCAGACCCTAGAAGTGGACAAACCCTTGAAGAGGTGACACATTTAGGGAATTATGTCCTTTAAGAGGTTGACCAGGGTTGTGTACAAACCCTTGAAACAACAGCATTTTAAGTGTACTGGCCCTTTAAGAGGTGGACCTGGGAAGCTTACAGACCTTTAAAATTGGCAATACTTTAAGGTGACTGGCCTATGAAGAGGATGACCATGGAAGTGGACAGTCCTTAAAGATGCATTATTGTGTGTGGGTGGCCTTCTAAGAGACAACCCTGGGAATGGACAGACCTTTGGAAATGTCAATGTGGCTTATGAAGTGGAAAGCCACTTGAACATGTGACATGTTTTGATGACTGGCCCTTTAAGAGGCAGACCCTAGAAGTGGACAAACCCTTGAAGAGGTGACAAATTTAGGGAATTATGTCCTTTAAGAGGTTGACCAGGGTTGAGTACAAACCCTTGAAACAACAGCATTTTAAGTGTACTGGCCCTTTAAGAGGTGGACCTGGGAAGCTTACAGACCTTTAAAATTGGCAATACTTTAAGGTGACTGGCCTATGAAGAGGATGACCATGGAAGTGGACAGTCCTTAAAGATGCATTATTGTGTGTGGGTGGCCTTCTAAGAGACAACCCTGGGAATGGACAGACCTTTGGAAATGTCAATGTGGCTTATGAAGTGGAAAGCCACTTGAACATGTGACATGTTTTGATGACTGGCCCTTTAAGAGGCAGACCCTAGAAGTGGACAAACCCTTGAAGAGGTGACAAATTTAGGGAATTATGTCCTTTAAGAGGTTGACCAGGGTTGTGTACAAACCCTTGAAACAACAGCATTTTAAGTGTACTGGCCCTTTAAGAGGTGGACCTGGGAAGCTTACAGACCTTTAAAATTGGCAATACTTTAAGGTGACTGGCCTATGAAGAGGATGACCATGGAAGTGGACAGTCCTTAAAGATGCATTATTGTGTGTGGGTGGCCTTCTAAGAGACAACCCTGGAATGGACAGACCTTTGGAAATGTCAATGTGGCTTATGAAGTGGAAAGCCACTTGAACATGTGACATGTTTTGAGGACTGGCCCTTTAAGAGGCAGACCCTAGAAGTGGACAAACCCTTGAAGAGGTGACAAATTTAGGGAATTATGTCCTTTAAGAGGTTGACCAGGGTTGTGTACAAACCCTTGAAACAACAGCATTTTAAGTGTACTGGCCCTTTAAGAGGTGGACCTGGGAAGCTTACAGACCTTTAAAATTGGCAATACTTTAAGGTGACTGGCCTATGAAGAGGATGACCATGGAAGTGGACAGTCCTTAAAGATGCATTATTGTGTGTGGGTGGCCTTCTAAGAGACAACCCTGGGAATGGACAGACCTTTGGAAATGTCAATGTGGCTTATGAAGTGGAAAGCCACTTGAACATGTGACATGTTTTGATGACTGGCCCTTTAAGAGGCAGACCCTAGAAGTGGACAAACCCTTGAAGAGGTGACAAATTTAGGGAATTATGTCCTTTAAGAGGTTGACCAGGGTTGTGTACAAACCCTTGAAACAACAGCATTTTAAGTGTACTGGCCCTTTAAGAGGTGGACCTGGGAAGCTTACAGACCTTTAAAATTGGCAATACTTTAAGGTGACTGGCCTATGAAGAGGATGACCATGGAAGTGGACAGTCCTTAAAGATGCATTATTGTGTGTGGGTGGCCTTCTAAGAGACAACCCTGGGAATGGACAGACCTTTGGAAATGTCAATGTGGCTTATGAAGTGGAAAGCCACTTGAACATGTGACATGTTTTGCTGACTGGCCCTTTAAGAGGCAGACCCTAGAAGTGGACAAACCCTTGAAGAGGTGACAAATTTAGGGAATTATGTCCTTTAAGAGGTTGACCAGGGTTGAGTACAAACCCTCTAAACAACAGCATTTTAAGTGTACTGGCCCTTTAAGAGGTGGACCTGGGAAGCTTACGGACCTTTAAAATTGGCAATACTTTAAGGTGACTGGCCTATGAAGAGGATGACTCTGAGAAGCGTGGACAGTCCTTAAAGATGCATTATTGTGTGTGGGTGGCCTTCTAAGAGACAACCCTGGGAATGGACAGACCTTTGGAAATGTCAATGTGGCTTATGAAGTGGAAAGCCACTTGAACATGTGACATGTTTTGCGGACTGGCCCTTTAAGAGGCAGACCCTAGAAGTGGACAAACCCTTGAAGAGGTGACAAATTTAGGGAATTATGTCCTTTAAGAGGTTGACCAGGGTTGTGTACAAACCCTCAAAACAACAGCATTTTAAGTGTACTGGCCCTTTAAGAGGTGGACCGGGGAAGCTTACGGACCTTTAAAATTGGCAATACTTTAAGGTGACTGGCCTATGAAGAGGATGA